>NC_133622.1:40130235-40250235 GCF_048593235.1 Sminthopsis crassicaudata
ATTTTTCCCCTCCTCCCCCTCCACCCCCCCCCCCAGATGGCAGGCATTCCCATACATATTAAATATCTTATAGTATATCCTAGGTACAATATATATGTGCAGAACTGAATTTTGTTGTTGTTGTTGTTGTTGCAAAGGAAGAATTGTATTCGGAAGGTAAAAATAACCTGGGAAGAAAAACAATAAAAATGCCAACAGTTTACACTCATTTCCCAGTGTTCCTTCTCTGGATGTAGCTGATTCTGTCCATCATTGGTCAATTGGAATTGGATTAACTCTTCCCTATGTTGAAGATATCCACTTCCATCAGAATACATCCTCATACAGTATCATTGTTGAAGTGTATAATGATCTTCTGGTTCTGCTTGTTTCACTCAGCATCAGTTGATTTAAGTCTCTCCAGGCCTCTCTGTATTCCTCCTGCTGGTCATTTCTTACAGAACAATAATATTCCATAACCTTCACATACCATAATTTACCCAACCATTCTCCAACTGATGGACATCCATTCATCTTCCAGTTTCTAGCTACAACAAAAAGAGCTGCCACAAACATTTTGGCACATCCAGGTCCCTTTCCCTTCTTCAGTATTTCTTTGGGATGTAAGCCCAGTAGTAGCACGGCTGGATCAAAGGGTATGCACAGTTTGATAACTTTTTGATTTGCCCAGATTTTCAAAAACTAACAAGTTGATTTTATTATATCAAATATAGATAATAGTGACTCACCTCCTCCTCTAAGCCTTCCTTGGCTGTGCTCAATTGCTAATACAATCATTGAGTTATCACTTACACCTATAGGGAGATATGTTTCTGCGGTTTCTTTATCCATGTGTTTTCATTTCTATCTGTCCTTTCTCTCCATTAGACTAAAAGTTCTCCAAGGGAAGGGACAATTTCTGTTTTAAAAATCCTCATCATTTCTTGTCCTCCAGGTTCCCATACAAAATGGGCACTAAATAGGTGCTCTTAGCTGGGTGACTAATTACAGAAACTCTTTTGAAGAGATTCAGGGGCAGTTTTCTGAAACACTGAGTTTCTGATGTCGATTTTCAGAATCTATACTTTGAGTGCTTATATGAGCAAAGATATTATTAGCAACCACCTGTTAAAGATGAGAGGTTGCAAAAATCCCAGCCTAGATATAATTTCTTCCCTCTCCTGGCTGGCTTTCTCTTTCTGTAACCAGATGCTTAACCGACTTATTTATCTGTTAGGCAATTTGAATACAGTCCAGTGCTTTTCTTTACTCAGCTTTGTAGTCTTAATTTTAACTGACTTCAGGTGAGAAGTCTAAAAGAAGATAATTTCATGTCTGTGGAGCATTCACAAGCTCATTGGATTTGTCAAAGGTGTAATAGCTCTTGAGGTGGCTAGGTGGTGCAGTGCATAAAGCGTTGGGTCTGGACTTAGGAAGACCTGAGTTCAAATGTAGCTTCATAGCTTAGCTACATGATCCTGGGCAAGTCACTTAACCCATTTTGTCCCAATTTCCTCATTTTTATAATGTGCTGGAGAAGGAAATGACAGACCGCCCAGCATCTTTGCCAAAGTGGACTCACAAGGAGTCAGACAGGACTGAAAATGACAAAACTCGTTTATCCATATTGTTCTACTGCTCAATAAATCCCAGTGGTTGGCTCCCTATTACTATCAGGGTCAAATTTAAAATCTCCTGTCTGGCTTTCGAAGCCTATCAGCTAGATCTGACCCCATCGGCTTCCTCTACTTATTTCCATGTGCTCTGTGATCCAATAACACTGGCTCCTTTCTAAGGACTTCGTTCCCTTATTCTGATCATTTTCACTGGATGCCCCCCCCCCCACCTTCTCATCTCTACCTGCATGCTTCCAGGGCTTCCAATAATTTTCAGCTGAATTCCCACCTTGTGCAAGAAACTTTTCCCAACCTTCATTAACACAATTCTTTCCCTTGTGATTAGTGCCAATTAATTTTGTACCATCATGTGTCCTCCATTAAACTTTAAGCTTCTGGAGAGCAGGGGCTGTCTTTTGTCTTCTGTTGTTTAGTTGTTTCATGATTTCTAGTTAACTGACTATTAAAAAGAATCTTTCAAGTTTTCCTATAGCCTACTGAATAGAATTCAAACTTGTCTTCAAGCCCCTTCGCAATCTTGTGCTGCCTTTTCACTTTCTTTTCATTTCCTTCCAAGTCAAACCTATTCTACTCTCTGCTCCACCACCTCCACCACACTCCGAACTTGCCTGCTTGGTGACTTTGATCTAGCTGTACTAAATGCCTGGAATATCCTCTTTACTTGTTAAATGCCTATCCATTATTTAATGCTTATGGCAAAAGCAACCTCTTCCAAAAGGCCCTCCCTGATCCCCCCTGGGATCTTCCCTTGGACTTGACCTAAAATTTTGTTTTATAACTCGAATAATTATGCAATATTATACTGATTGCATGAAATGCCAGAGCACTTTCCCAAAAGCTTCCATGATCATTCATGAGATTATCCTAAAATTCTATACAGGAAAGCTCTAAGTTAATAAAGAATATATATTTTCTAAATCAGGGCTTCTCAAACTTTTTCCAAGTAATATTGCATATGCAGGTAAATAAAAGAAGTATACAAATACAAGGTAATAAATCATAACTTCACGACCTTCACATTCAATTAGGAGCCCCTTTCTGGGTTTGTGAACCACAGTTTAAGAACCTTTGATCTAAATCATGCATGCAGCTGATAAACACGGAGCTACCCCCTCACTGCATATCTCTAGGACAAGATCTGTTTATGGACAATAAACTAGAATCCGAGAAATAGGAGAGGTTAGATTGCATTTTGATAAGTATGCAATACTTTCAGAAATCCCAAACTGTTCCCTGATATAAAAAAGCCATATTTCAAACACCATTATTTTCTCTGAGTAATGCAATATGACCAAAATTCATATAACACCATGACCTCTCAAGAATCCAAATTATAAATAGATGCAAAGGGCAATGGGAAAAAATGCATGATAGCTCTAAGTAGTCTGAAGCAGATTACTTGAAGGAATTTTTAAGGAACATAAAAGCAATCATCCAACAATTGTTGATCAAAGAAATCTCTGAGGTTCCTGTCCTTGCTCTTGGGGATCAAGTGCAACAAGTATTTGGCAGATCTTCAAAGGAAAATCATATCCTAAATCTTTTCCTCTCCAGATCAGACATTCCCCATTCCTTCAACCAATCCTCTTATGGCATGGACTCAGAACATGGTGGTCCTCCTCTGGACAGGTGGCAGCTTGTCACTGTCCTTCGTAAACTCCAGTGCTCAGAACTGAACATAACACTTCAGATTAAGTCTAACCTGACGAGTACAGTAGGATTACTGCCACAGTTCCCCAAACCAAGCCTTTCTTAAAGCAACGTAACATCTCATTAACAGTTTAGGTCAATATTTGGTATGACTATTTCCAAAAGGTGTTATCAATTATCAGGAAATGCTGGCAGAATTATGTCCAATCCAGTTCATACTAGCTCACCTGAGCTCACTATTAAATTTTCAATGTGAATATTTATACTTTGGAAATCAGAAACTCGAACACTATAAAGCAGGACTTGAGTTATTATTTTGTGAATTGTCTAGACTTCAGAAAGTGATGGAGAAAATGTGGATAATGCAAATTAAACTTAAAAGTATGTCAGGTATCATAAATACTGTGCTTTTTTTTTTTTCTAAAGCATCCCTTTATAAATACTTACCAGCATAACTCTGGATTTTAGTGATTATAGATTACCTGGGAAACAACATGACTTTTCAAGAACAGTTTAACTTATGACAGACTAAGAAATCCAATTTACTTTTTACCTATCTTATAAAGTGAATTACTCACAAGCTCTGACTAAAATGTTCTTTTTCAGCCTGTACTAAGCTAAAATTGATCATGTATTTCTTCCAGCTCCACTCCACCTGCTCTGATACACTTCCCTTCAATATTCCAAAACTTCCTAGATTGTGAGTTGCAATTCCATATATGGGAGTTGTGAAATTATGATTTATTACCAGTAAATTTTTTATTCACATGCCTATTTTATATATCTATATAGCTAGGATTGCATAAACATTTCTCAGGCAGAAAGGGGTCATGAATGGAAAAAGCTTCAGAAACGCTGCAATATTCCATATAGACACCCAAACCTCCTGGATATTTGACTCCCAGGTTTCTTTCTAGATGACAACATACTCTCACACTATATTTCTTTTTCACTGTTATGATTTCTAAAATCCAATAAATTCTCTTAACTGCAATCTAGGTAGTAGGTAGTATTGGACTTACACTCAGGAAGAATAAGAAAAATCTAGTGCAGGATGGATTTCTAAACTGTATTAGAGGAGGAGAACAGCCTTAAAATTCAGGTAAACAATTACTTTCCTAATTAGAAGATCATTGAGTCCAACTTCCTTCCATTCACCCTATTCCTCATCTTGGTAATAGCATGGCTGTTTGGTCTGGTCTGAGAAAAAAATCTTTTATATCATCCAAACGCTCCCGCCGTGTCCCATTTGCCCAGTGCTGACAGCCGAGTCACAGATCACCCACCCCCACTCCCAGTGGGGAATAATAATAATTTAAACTGCCTGATCTAGGTCAAAGGCTTAAACTACAGCTGCCTACTCCTTGACCCTGGTTCTCAACGACCTTGGTGGAAAGCACTACAATGGGCCAGGCTCTCAGGGCTAATATTTCTCATTGCTGGGGCCCCTGCTCCAAGGGCCCCCAGTACTACCTGCAGACCAGGATGTTACCAAACTTATTTCTCCCCCTGTTCATCTCTGTGCAAGTCAAGTTCTCCCTGTCCCCTCACCCTCACCCCTCTTTCTGAACTGTCCCAGATGATGTTCCCTATCATACCACCAGAGTGCTGCTAAACTGGACTAGAGAGTAGAGTTTTCCTCACACCACAAAAACAGTTGTATTGGATGCCGTGAGAGGTTGGTTTTTACATGCATCTCATATGCTCCTGTGGGCTTCTGGGCAATCCACAACAAAGGGGAAGAGCTATTCTGGAATCCTGATGTCTTGGGATAGGTTGATAAATGTAAATGAAGCTGTAAGTATTTTTTAATTTAAAAAATTTAATTAAAAAACTTTTTTCTTTCTTCTATTACTCCACTTGCTTTGGGAAGAGAAAAGAAAAGAAAAATACCCTTGTAACAAATGCAAAATCCATCCGTGTACTGGCCACATGTAAAAAATGTACGTCTTACTCTATACCCTGAGTCCTCAGGCCAGAGGTGGGGCTGCATGGTCAGTCTTAGGGAATGAGGGCAGCAGTATTAATGGGCTCTGCTTTTGGCCCTGAATCCTGCTGCAACTGCCTCCTCCTGTCTTCCTCTTCCTCAGCCTTTCTCTCTCATTCTCTCCCCTAAGATTTACCTCCTTATTTTATTTTGTCAGAGCGATCTCTTCCCCTGAACACACCTCTCCTTTCCCACAAAATGAAGGAAGCTCTGATCTAATGGAAAAGGCAGCTCTGGGAGTCAAAAGTTCTCAGTTCAGTTTCTGAATCCACACCTGGTTCTTTACGTGATTTTTCTGCAAGTCACTTTTCCCTATGGGCCATTATTCTTATCTGGAAGAGCTGTGTGTGAGTCTTGTTACCTCCCTTTCACCCTACACCCCTCCTTCCCATCCATCTCCATCCCAGTTCCCGTCTCTGTGCCAGTTCCCATCCTCATCTCCCTCCTGCTTAGCTTCCTTTTCAAGACGAAGTCTGTTTTATATTACTGAATGTGAACCGGAAGTCTGGATATGTTACATCCAGCTCTCCTAATCGTATAGAGGATGCTGACTCAAAGCCGTGTCCTGCCAGCATGAGGAGTAGAATTGGTGACCGAGAAGTCTCTTCATCAATAAGGAGAGTGCCACATAAAAAATGCTTCAGGCTTGACTAGAAATACAGTATTACATGTATTTTAAATTTTACTTAAAATAAGTATCCTGAAAGGCAACCCCTTTTCAATGGCTACATTAGATTTTAGCAGTTGCTAAATCTCTCTGTTCTTTCCTTAGCCATTATTTTCCGCTACCTGCCGGTTAAGTTCTGTTTGGTCCTAGTGGGTAGGTCCTCTCAAATGCATGGAGGAATTCCATTAAGATCCAAGTCGAGTTGTATTTCCATTATTTTTATTTGTGCTCTCCTGGATAAATTGCCTTAATCTCTAAATCCCCATTATTACATATCTTTCTCTTACAATTCTGCCTTTTCTAAATGTGTCCCATATTATGTCAGAATAAAGGTTCCTACCTTAACTCCATAAGCCCAAGTATCAAAAGCATCGAGGAAACATGAAGGATGCAGACAAAGAAGTGAAAATACTGGATTCGAAATTAAGTAATATTTATTGAGCAACTACAATGAACTAGACATGGCTGGTCCCTATCTCCCAATGTTGCTTGGCGATGGTGACCATTTACAAGAAATAGGGATGTTCTTTCTCATCTGAAAAAAATTCAGGAGATGGTTGCAGTGAAATTATTGCTAGTAGGGATTTTTATTGTACAGTAACACCCCATTTTGCAATGCTGGGAGACATTTAACCTCAGGTGAGATGTAGGTTTTCTCTTCCTTGTGCTCAGCAGGTAATCTGGAGAGTTCTGAGGATGACTTTGGGGAAAGGTCGCTGGTTATCAACCACTGTACCGTGTACATGCTAATAATAAGAAGCAAGCCTTGGAGATTTTCCAAAAGGTCACTTGGTTTTCAGATGACGTGGGCCAGTGAAGAGGAAATCCTGGATTCTGGAGAAGGCACTCGGTGGCTCGCTCAGGGTGAAGGGACACCTGCTGATCCAGCTGGCTGGAGATGGAAAGGAAGTCCCCTGGGGAAGCTGAGCCTTCACCATTGGGATTTTAATGCCAGTAGAGGTTGTAGATACACAAGCCAAAGCTGTCTGCAGGGTAATAGCTGCTGTCGGCCTCCTCCCAGAGTCCCACGTCTATGATTGCACTTAGGGGTCTCCAAGGAACCCTTTGAAGCCTTTAGAAGCAATGGAAAGAGGCAGTGCTACCCCAGAAAGGATTGAATGCTTCCAGTCTATCTAAGTCAAGTAAGCCGAGTTATCCCTCAGCTCCAAACCTGCCCTTTAAGTCCCAAGAACTGTAGCAGGAAGGAACTCATTATTTTCTCTTCTCTCCCCTGCTCTGGAGCTCCCCCAACTTATCTTCTCTGGCCTAGATCTAGGGAGAAAGCTCTCTAAGTAACTGGTTGCCCCAACTCAAAGATTTTTGCAGAAAATCTGGAAGAAATAAAGGTGCTGTGGGACTGTAGACTGTGAGGAAGGCTCGCTTTGGAGGAAGGTTCCCCACCGACCTGCGGGACAGAATTAGGGAGGGTCTCTAAGGGCTAGAGTCATCCTTTCTCTATTTGGTTGTCCATGATGGAGACTCACCCAGGGATCAGAAGTGCAACCCTCAGGTGACCCTTGGCTGGAGCTGTCACACAAGGCAATGTCTTTGAGCTATAATGGAGGGAGAACTGAATTTAACACTGGGACGGGATCCACCACCAAAAAAAGTACTTTTAGCCAGAATTAGCCAGAATGGGGAGTGGTACTGACGCCACCTGCTGAGAGCTTTGGAGAATTACAGGAGGAGCCACATCCTGAGAGACTAGGAGCGACTTGATCTTCCATTGCAAAGAATTAAAACTATGGTATCTGGGAAGGGTTTGATGGACAGCATCAGTTTCCATGAGTTATCCCTTTGGAGCTTCCATCAGAAGCTGCCATATTCTTCCAGCTACCTTCTCCCATGGTCAATGGAGGGGGAGGAGAGAGAAGGACTTACATTTTAGGGACTGGATTCAGCCCAGGTGTGCGTCTGAATTGAAGCTGATGCCCTTGAGCATCCTTCTTTCCACCCCATCCCCAGTCTTCTTTGTCTCATATAAACGCCCTGAGGTCAGAAACCATCTGTCTTTTATTCCAGTTGTATCCCCCATGTTTAGCACAGTACCAGGTGACATACTTGTTATCCACCTTATGGATCTTTCTCATTTTTACCTATAAAAGTGACTTTTCTTCTTTTGAGTTTATAAACTGTGAATTCGGAAGGGGTATCCGTTACAAAACTAAGGGAAGAATCATATGGTAAGTCGCCTAGATTTTAGTGGGTGATTCAGGATGTGGGCAATGAGCTGGAGAGCTGAGACATCTCAAGTGGTACCTTTATGTCTTCTGAGAGCTCTTGACACAAATCACATAATATAATGCCTGTGACCTCCCTAGACATGGAGAATGGACATAAAATAGATAGGAAAATCAATCAATACAGTCGGTTGATCTCAATTTGGAAGCATTAGGGCAGATTATACGGTTGGTCACAATCTGGTTGATATCTCCTTGATAAAAATGTGAAGCTTTTCCCCAGCTGCAGCAAATCAGTCTATAGAGTCATTTGCATATCTTCTTAAGCATATACTTGGAATGTAATCATGAGTGAATAAAATGCACTGATGCTCACTGACTAGTAATATAAAGATATGCCCAAAGTCTCTGAAATATATCATTTTAACTCATTATTATTATTATTATTAATATGTATGCTTCATGAATCCAGGGCAGGTGGAAGGGTACTCTTCTTTTTCACAGGTTCAAATAAGGAAAAATTAAGAAATAGCATAGTTGGTTAGGACATGAAGAGAGCTAAGTTCTCATAATATTACATTCTACAGGGAAAGTTACTATTAAAGGAATGGTCAAGAAGCAATATCCAGGATGTCCTGGAGAGTTTGACATGGACAAATGCATAGAGATGTAGCCTTCTTTTTCACAGATTCAGATAAGGAAAAATGAGGAAATAACATAGTTGGTTGGCTCATGAAGAGAGATAAGTTCTCATAACATAACATTCTACAGGGAAAGTTACTACTAACTGGATGGTCAGGAAGCAAGGGGGAAGATACCCTAGAGAGTCTGATGTAGACCAATGCAGAGGGTATTTATTAACTTATACTTTTACAAGACATGCAGAGAAGATGAAAGTAAACAAGAGATGCAAGGGGAATGTGGAAGTCGTGCTAAAAAGTGAAGATTGCCAATCAGTTCTGTGGGCTGCAAAAATGGCTTTTTCAGTTGTGTAATAGGCAAAAAGATAAAGAAGATGTAGCACCAGAGTAAGGTGGATGCTATGATGCTACCAGATGGAGAGAAGGCAGAACTACTCAACTTTTGTTTCTGTTTTCCCTAATAGAATGATATTTGCAGATAAGACATCATTAAAGGGGAGTTGAAAATCATGATGAATGAAGAGAAGTACATCTATCTGCTCTTATTGAGATAAGTGAGTTAGATCTAGATGTTCCAGGTTTTCAAAATAATTGATGAATATGATTGCTGAGCTGTTCATAATAAATGACATTTTAAAAATGTAGAGATCTGTAGAAACACTGCTACAGGACTAGAAACCACCAAAATAGCTTGATTTTTCTTTCTTTTTTTCAAGAAAAAAAGAATAGGAAGGAATCTGCAGCTAAGAACTGGTGAGCTAGACCAATTTCTGACCATATTCTAGAACACATTGTTAAAAGGATAGTTTTTGAATATTTAGTACTAGAAATCTCAATCATAAATACTTCACATCATGTTTGCAAAAATAGGTTATTCTTATTTTGGATTACTTGTTGTCTAGGGGAGGGGGTAAGAGGGAAAGGAGGGAAAAAAATTTGGAACACAAGATTGTTGAAAACTATCTTTGCATGTATTTGGAAAAATAAAATATTATTAAAAAAAACAAACAACAGGTTATACCAGTCCTAAATTTATGTCTTTCTTTGACAAGGTCACTAAAATAATGGATCCGTGAATGCAGCAGACATAATATGCCTGGACTTCAACTCAGCATTTGACAATTTTTAGTGTACTCCATGTCAATGAGATTAAAAGATTTGGGCTAAATAAGATCTAGAACTTGTCATTCATGGGTCAAGTTAGAAGGAGGTTTTCAGTGGAAAGCCTAAGGCTTCTATCACTGTCCTCATGCCATAGAAGATAATTATCAATGACTTGCATAAAGACAGAGATGTGATATTTTTCACATTGGTAGATAATTCAAAAGTTAGAAGGTTAGTTAAAAGATTAGAAAACTCAGTTGGTATGCAAATAATTTTGAGCGGTTAGAACAATTGATCAAATCAAACAATAATGAGTTTAATAGGGATAAATATAGTCAAACTCATTAAAGAATCAACTACACTAGTATAAGATACGAAAGGTATGTCCATATAACCATTTATGTTAAAAAATATATATATAAGGATTTTAGTGGACAAGATCAAAATGCCTTCAGTGTGACACAGAAGCTGAAAAAAACTAATGACATCTTGAAGGTTACATTATATTGGATACTTGATAAATTGTTTTTTCTTTTGAATTTAATATCCAGAACACACAGTCCTATTTTACTCTGCCCTGGTCAGATTATTTCTGAAATAATTGTTTTCTGCTTTGGGGGGCACGTTTTAGGAAGGACATTGACAGGGTTAGAGCCTACTCAGTCTAGATGGTAAAGGGAATGAGGACCATGACTTATAGGGGTCAACTGAAGGAACTAAGGATCTTTAGCATGAATACAGAAAGACAGGCAGAAAAAATAGCTGTCTTCTAGTATTTGAGGGCTGTCAAGTAGGGCTGTATGACCTGAGAGAAGAGAGTTGGGGGCAATGAGTGGAAGTTGCCAGGAGGTGGATTGAGAGATGATGCTTAGAATAGAGAAAAACAAATTTCCTAACAATCAAGTTAGGAATGCTAGCCATTCAGGGGAGAGAGAGAGAGAGAGAGAGAGAGAGAGAGAGAGAGAGAGAGAGAGAGAGAGAGAGAGAAGAGAAGAGAAGAGAAGAGAAGAGAAGAGAAGAGAGAAGAAGAGAAGAGAAGAGAAGAGAAGAGAAGAGAAGAGAAGAGAAGAAGAGAAGAGAAGAGAAGAGAAGAGAAGAGAAGAGAAGAGAAGAGAGAGAGAAGAGAAGAGAAGAGAGAGAGGAGAGAGAAGAGAGAGAGAGAGAGAGAGAGAGAGAGAGAGAGAGAGAGAGAGAGAGAGAGAGAGAGAGAGGAGAGAGAGAGAGAGAGAGAGAGAGATGAGAGAGAGAGAGAGAGAGAGAGAGAGAGAGAGAGAGAGAGAGAGAGAGAGAGTTTTCTAATCTTGTTGGTCTTCAGTGGAAGGTTTATGACTTCTTGTCAGATTTGTCATTAAAAAAACCTCCTATTTAGATACTGCTTGGGACAGACTATAGCACAGTAAAGTAGATGGATTATTAAGGTTACACCCCAGATAAGGCTCTGGTCCACCCTTTTCTTTTTGAGGGTCACATCCATGATTTCCTTGGTCTTTGGGAGCATATAGTGAAGGAAGTTTTTTTTCCCAAATGTTCTACAATTTATAGAGTTGTT
Source organism: Sminthopsis crassicaudata (assembly GCF_048593235.1). NCBI lineage: Eukaryota > Metazoa > Chordata > Mammalia > Dasyuromorphia > Dasyuridae > Sminthopsis > Sminthopsis crassicaudata. The sequence goes on from NC_133622.1 coordinate 40,141,630, forward strand.
TTAGGGTTTTAAGAGGTTAAGTGTGCTATGTCAGAGGCAGAAATTTGAATCTAGATTCCTAAGTAGGAGTTTAATTATCTATCCATGATATCATTCAGTCTCTATTAAATTCTTGACCATAGATTTCTTAGAATAGACATCGAATCATTTGATGAGACACCATCCTGTCCATGTGTTGTAAGCAAGTGATATTGTTATCATTGATATTCTTCATACTTGAAGATGACTAAATCATGATATCAAGGTCAATGTACAGTGTGTCTGATTGTGGATGATCAGACCTCTACAAGCTCAGAAGGCTCTACTACACATTGAGCACAATCAAGCAAATGGTCTAGACCTATATTATTATTGCAATCAATTTCAGTGAGCATTTATTAAGAAATTACTATGAATTAGCACTGTGCCAGATACTACAAAACAAAATGAAAAAAATTCCTGACCTTATTACATATTTTGTAAAAGATCAAGGAGTCTTGGTGGATCACTAGCTCATTCTCAGTCAATAATGTGACAAGACAGCCAAAAAAGTTAATGTAATTTTAAGCTCCTTAACAAATTTTTGTTGAATTAAATTGAATAGTATCCAGATCCAATAGAAAAAAATTACCTAAATAAGAAAGCTCCCTATACAGAGACAGATTAGCAATTGTTCTGCAATTTATAGTCTTAGAGAGACTGGACATCTTATTTAAGGTCAATCAGCCAGTGTCTTCCTTCAACTACATCTAGTTGCCTCTTAGATCTCCTGAGGAAACCAGAGTAAGTATAAACTCATTGCAAGATACTATCATGTCCATGTGTTGCAGAAATAGGTACTGGGTGATCTGAAGTAGGAGCTACTGGGAGGAGGGGTCAGTGGAGAGGAAAGGGGGGACCAGAAAGCCTTCCTGTAGGAGGACAGCAATTGAGCTGAACCTTTGATGGTACTGAGATCTTGTACATCTTGAAGGTACTGCATCCCTCTGCTTTTCCTCCTACCTCTCTGATTGATCCTTCTTGATTCTCTATTTTCATCTCACTCCTTCCATAGTGATGCTCTCAAAGGTAGAGCATCCTTATATCTTTAGATCTTTTTTCCCTTTATACGTTCCATAGGCAATCCCATGGCTGGTAATATTGCTTCAAATTGGCCCACAATCAATGACTTTTATTCTCATCTTTGTGCAAATAATCCTGACACCTAAAAAATCCTCCCTCTCCATCAAGACCAACCCATATTTCCACATCTCAGCTGAATATCTCTGCCTCTATGTCCCACTATCTCTTGAAATACAACGTCCTAAACTAAACTCAACTTTTCCCAAAAAGCTTCCCTTCCCCTTGACCAGGGTTATGGCTCAATCAATTTCCTAGGCACTTAGGCTTATAATCTCCAAGCCATCTTGACATTCCCCCCCCCCCCCCCCATGACTCCCTCCATCTCTCACAGCCAATCTACAAGCAGAGAACAATGCTATCTGTCTGAGCAGATGCTGCTACATCTGATCTTATCTACAGACACTGTGGGGTGTTCGGTTCCTATTCGGATGAGCCTCTGGGCAAGAGCTCTCTGCCTACAGCTTATGGATGACATTGATGGTAGAGACTGCCCCTTAAATTTCTGTAAATACAGTCTCACTATCAAGGGCTCTGGCTTGGGTCTTGGTGATGGTGGTTATTGTTCAGTCATTTCAGTCATTCCCGACCCTTTGTGATCCCATTTAGGATTTTTCTGGCAAAGGCCTTTTCCAGCTCATTTTCAGATGAAGGTAACAGTGGCAAATAAGGTCAAGTCTCTTTCCCGCGTCCATACAGCTAGGATCTGAGATAAATTTGAACTTGGAATCTTCCTAACTTCAGGAACAGCATTCTCTTCATTGTGTCACCTAGATGTGCCTTGGATTAATGTAAATGTCAAATTTAGTTAATATTAGGAGCTACATCATTAGAACTTACCATGGACAACTAAAAAATCTCCCAAACTGTTGTGTTGAGAAAGATTATATGGTCAATTATCAGAAGCTTAATGGGAATACAGATTTGGGTGTTGCCCTTTTGTTCAGAAACATTTACACAAGAGAAGGGAGCCAGTGACTGCAATTCCCAGGAGATGTTGAGGAACATTAGGAAATAGATCAGAGCCAGGGTATTTGTCACTGAATATGGTTTGATAGTGGTAAAAGACAGACGGGGTGGGTGATTACTTGGACAAGATTGAAGTCTGTGAATAGTAGAAAAGGCAATATTTGTGAAAAAGCTTGAGTGTGACCTGACAGGTAAAAGAGACAGCCCTTGAGTAGGAAGACTGGAGCCCCCATCCATGGTCCACATCATTGTGTATTGTACAAAGAGATAGGAAAGGGATTTGTTTTGCTTGATTATGAATATTTGTCACAAGGCTTTATTTGTTTGTTTATTTGGCAGGAGAGAGATGAGAAAAAAACTCTTGTCGGTTGAAAAAATAAAAACAATGTATATCAGCTTTTAAAAGATTTTTTATCTAAAAAAAACCCCCAAAGTTATAAAAGAGAGCTAGAGCCTCAGATCGGTGGTTACAAAGAGTATGTTTCAAGGACAACTTTATGAATGGGGGGGTCTCTGAATTGAACCTGTATGGAAGGATGGAGCATGGAAAGAGACTTGGATTGAGAAGGAAGTGTGTTACAGTGACAGAACACAGCATGAGCAAAGGCATGGAGGTGAGAGCAGAATGAGCAGTGTGGATGGACCTTTGGCTGAAAGGCATGGTACCCAAGAGGGATGCTATGAGTTAAGATGAAGAATCCAAGTTGGATCCAGAAGGAGGAATATCTTTCAGGTGTGGCTAATAGGCAAAAAAGGGTGTGCTGAGACCAAGCATGGAAGGGCTTGTGGTAAGGGGCAAATTGTTTCCCACTCATGTACCAGACTGAAACTAAAATTGATAAAAACCTGAAAAATCATATTTTTGTCTGGGTACATCTTTTTTCCAAAACATGGATAACTAAGCCATCTTCCTACATTCTGTCTTTGTCTGTGCTGACCCTCATGATGTCCCACTATCAAAACAAATATTCAAACAGAGAAGGGCCAAAGGGAAGGAGAACTTCTTGTTTGGTCTTCTCAGAATAAATATTACCCTATGGGGGGAGGTCTAACGCCAAGTGTCACTAACCACTGAGACAGAGGGCATAGAATTGTGGGGGAGGATTTCACTGGAGGGTCAAGGACTTGACCCAATGATAACTCCTTGTTTAATTTACTTCCAAGGAAAAATTATGGGCTACGTGAGCCTTCCAGAGATTTTCTGGACCCACTTATAGACTGCTGGGACTGCTTTGGTGCATATCTGTATTTATTTATAAGTGCTTGCTAACCCTTGAGGGGTCCGTAGATGGTACATAGAGCTCTGGGCTTGGAATCAGGAACACTCATCTTCATGAGTTCAGATCTGGCCTCAGTCACTTACTAACTCTGTGATACTGGGCAGGTCACTTATGTGCCTCAGTTTCCTCATCTGTAAAATGAGCTGGAGAAGGAAATGGAAAACCACTCCAGTATCTTTGCCAAAATAAACCCAAAAGGGGTCCTGGAGAGTTGTGTAGAACTGAACAACAAATAACAAAAGCCCTTTGAGTCTTCTGCATTTTCTACAGGGTAGAATAAATGCTTTCCTCTACCCATTTTGTTACTTTGAAGGATGATATGGGAGCTAGGAATCCCACTGTCCACATTTCAAAAAATATAGACACAAGTTATTCCTAAACCATCTTGGGAGAAATCCCCTCCCTCCAAGGCATACTCTGGATTAGAGTAAAAGAAAAAGAGAGAGAAAATGACTTTGGATCAGCCCCTCAGGATCAGATCTGGTCTTGGTAAGCTCAGAGTCTCCTTGTGGCCCTGGGCTCATACTTAAAATGAACAGATGACTTTATGACAGACAAACCTGTCACAAAAATTTCACTAAAATCATTATGGTTTTGTTATTTATATTCAAAATCTAATGGCAGGTAGGTGGTATATTGGATAAAATACTAGCTCTGGGCTCGGAAAGCTCTGACTTTAAATCCAGATTCAGTCATTAACTTTGTGATCCAGTTAAGTCATGTTTCCTCTGTATGCCTCAGTTTCTGCAACTGTAAAATGGGGATAATAACAGCATCAACCCCCCAGAGCTCTTGTAAAGATCAAATGAGATAATACTTGTTTAAAAAAAAAAAAAAGTAGGGGGCAGCTAGGTGGCGCAGTGGATAGAGTACCAGCCCTGAATTCTCGAGGACCCGAGTTCAAATGTGGTCTCAAACGCTTACCACTTCCTAGCTGTGTGACCCTGGGCAAGTCACTTAACCCCAGCCTCAGGGGAAAAAAAAAAAAGGCACTTAGCATAGTGCCTGGTCTACACAAGGTATTTTATAAATGCTTGCTTCCTTTTTTTTTCTTCCAAAACTATTGACAGAGATTTTATTTTTTGAAATCTTCCTCAAACCTTCAAAGTTCAGACATTATTTTTTCTGTGAAGTTTTCTCTGATTCCCCTAGCTGAAAGGGATTTCTCCTATCCCAGACTTTTAATAACACTGTCTGGACCCCTTCTTTATACTTATCATATTCTCTTTCATATTTTAGCTATTTATATGTCTTTGTTATTACCCCTTGGTACAATAAGTGCTTTAGGGGCTGAGACTATTATTATTTTTAGTTTTTATGCCTAGCCTAGTGCCTTGTACATAGTAGGTACTCAATAAATGTTTGCTTAATATAATTTGTAGGATATGAACAACATATTTTTGACGCCATGCAGAGACAGCTAAAGTCTCACTTTCCATGTAAGTAAGGAGATAACATTAATCTTCCCTCAAAAAATGAATAATAAATAAAAATAATAAATAAAATAATAATATTAATTATTATATTATAATTATATATTTATAATAATAATAATAATAAATAAAATAATATAAAAATAATAAATAATATAAAAATAATAAATATAATAATAAATAAAAAATAAATATAATTAAAAATGAATAATAATAATAAAAAAAATACAAACATGGAAAGCAAGGCAACTATCTGGCAGAGATAGGAGGGTGATAAACACTATTAAATTACATAGTGAATGAAAAAAAGAGATGGCTAGATAGTTGATGAAGCAAATCAGCCAGAATACTTTCCCACAGAATCAAAGATCTTGCAGTTCTGAGAAATCTCAGAAGCCATCTTATCCACTTTGTGCTGATAGAAGAATCCCATCTAAAACTTCTCCAGAAAATAGCAGTCCAGCCTTTGCTTGAAGACATTTGGTGATGAAGAGCTTCCCACCTCCTGAAGGAAGCCTATTATTATACTTTCAAATAATGGTTAGGAAGATCTTTTTGTTTCATTAAGCCTCAATCTTCCAAATGACCAAGCAAAATTGGCAAGGTTCCTAGACTCATGAGCAGGAATCTCAGAAAAGATAACATTCATGAGAAAAATTTAATAAAAAAAGTAATATCCCAGTCAAAGATGAGAGAAAATGAGGGCAAAATTGGGCAACTAGCTGCCATTATTAACCAAAAATAGGCACTAAGACAAAGCCCTTTGGTATAGCCTAATATTGATAGGATTTTATGTATCAACATACAATTGAATCAGTCATAAAAGAACAAAAAAGGAAAATGATAAATGTTTGGGAAGCGAGAATACATCTCTAGTGGAGCTGTGATAGTCCAGCCATTCTAGAAATCATTTTGGAACTGTGCCCCCAAAATTATTTAACTTCTCATACTTGTGACCCACAGGTACCATTACCAGATCTATACCCCAAATGGATTAAAGAAACAAAAAAGTATTTATAATTCTTTTTGTAATGGTAAATAACTGGAAATCAAGATGGTACCTATCAATTGGGGAATGGTCGAACAAATTCTGGTATATAAATATAATGGAATACTATTATACTCTAAGAAATTATGAAAAGAACAGTTTCAGTGAAATCTGGGAACTGATGCAAAGTGAAGTGAGCAGAACCAGACAATTTATATAGTACTAACAACATTGTAAAGACAAACAGCTTTGAAAAACTTGAAGACTGATCAACACCATAACAAACCCAATCTCCTAACAGCAATAAGGCAGCTGCACAAGGAGACATACATTTTGGGGCTCGGCCAACGTGGGGATTTGTTTTACTTGACTATACATATATTTACAAGGGGATCGTTTTTCATTTTTCGTTTTTCTTTTCCAGTAGGGGATAAGGAAGTAGAAGGTAAGAAATGATACTTGTTCATTGAAAAAAAAATGTAATCTTGAAAAACAAAACAAAACAAAACTATTTCTTAAGCATCAGAATGGCAAAGGAAATAGGGATTTAGACATTCCAGAAGGAATAATGGAGAAGCTTGGACAACAACTGTGAGGAGGCGCCCAAAAGTAACGACCAGTAAAGGGGAGTTGAAACTGGATTCCTCAGGTCAGAGCCCAGGGGCATGAGCAGGTTTGGTGAGACAGGTGCCAGTGAAGAAGGAGGATTTGTCCAGAAGCCAAAAGGAATGAACCTGGAACTCAGACAGGAAAGTACATTGTTTTTCCACCCTGCCAAAGCCAGTTAATGGCAATAGTCTAGCCTTGCACTGATGAATGGAACCAGGGGGAACTACAAGGAACATTGGAAAAAATACAATTATTTTAGATCTGTACCAAGCTAACTGAGTAATGTAAGACTGTCTGAGCTGCCTTATTTGTAGTAAAGGAGTGATGGAGAACTATCCTTTAGAATGCAATGAACAGGATGGGAAAAGGAGCATCAGTGGAGACTAGAATACATGTGCACAGGCCCTGAGCCCCCCAGCTGGCCCTTTCTCAGCTATACACATAGAACTAGAACCTGCCTTCAGTCCTATTTGCTTATCAACTTCACAAGAAGATGAAACCATTTGTCTGGGTCCCAATTCATCCACACTCTAGAACTACTTCTTATTCTGTTATTAATATAAGGAGTTTCTGGCTAAGGTAGACTTTAGCTCATAATTAGCTTTAGAACATTTTGAATAAAGGTTTTTTTTTTTTTTTGTTAATAAATAAATATTTTTTGATCTGACTTGCTCATCTACTTGGCCTTCTTTTAACTTGTGACTTTTGACAGGTAGGTATATTCTTTAGCTCTCCCAGTTCTGGCTCTTGACTCCTACTCTATCATTGTCTGTGCGTCAGAAGATAATGGAGAAATCTCCCCTCTTTTTATCACTGAGTAGTAGCACTAGAAAATTAGCCAAGAAGGCCAGCAGAAGACAGAAGGAAAAATGGAGGTAGAAAAGCCTTTAATCTTTTTATTTAAGGATCAGTATTTTCTCCCCTCGGTGAAGATGGAAAGGTTTTATTTTATAACAGAGCTGGTGAATTTTAAAAACTATTTATTTTATTATTTTAATAATAATAATAATTAGCATTTATACTGCATCACCTAGCCACTAAAAATTATTTTCTCCCCCCTTTATCTCTTTCTCCTCCTGTTGGAAAAAAAATGAAAAAGAAAAGAAAAACTCTCAAAGCAAATATTCATAATCAAGCAAAAGAAATACCCACATTGGTCATATCTGAAAATGTCTGTTCCATTCCACATGCTGAATCTATCACTTTTCTGTCTCTTAACAAGGTATAATGATTCATTATTGGTCTTTTGGAATATCATTTGTTCATCGATTGTTCCTTATATTTTTCAAAGTGTTGGTCTTATGTATACATATATTTTATTTAATTTATACATTAACATATGTAACTTGTATTGGCCAACCTGCCATGTGGCGGGGGGGGGGGGGGGAAGAGGGGAAAAATTGGAAAAAAAAAAAGGCTTGGTAATTGTCAGTGCTGTAAAATTACCCATGCATATATCTTGTAAATAAAAAACTATAATAATAAAAAGTATTGGTCTTTATAGTGTTTTTATAAATATTAGTACAAATGGATTATTTGCCTCTTACTTTCATCTGTGTTTGATGCTTCTGCATCTCTCAGAAATGGAGACCCTTGGAGGAGAGCTGAGGCTGGGATTTATGGGCTAGTGATGGTATAACCTCCTATACCAACTGAAACCCAATTTTCTAAGAAGCCCTCACAAATGTGCCCCTTGTCACTATTAGCCTTACTACCTTGAAGTTCCCATTTTCCTTGGCATAGATTACACATCTATGGTTCATATCCACACTCAGGGATTCATAAAACAATTTGCATATTAAAGATGATCAAAATCCTTCTTCTCAATTAGATTTCCCCCCAAAGAAGCACCATTGTTTCCTACCACTGCCCTTTTTTGGATCCAGACCTATCATTTCATTGGTATAAAGAAGGTAATGAAACCCTCCCAATTCAGATTAATACTTGCTCTGCAGCCTAGCAAATTGCCTTGAATACTGAGAAGTTAAACAATTTACCCGGGGTCATACAGATGGACAGAGATGGAGCTTGAACTCAGGTTTTCCTAAATCTGAGGGCAATTTTCTATCTAATTTGTCCTGCCATCCTCCCTTGTAAATGTTCAAATGCTGCAAAATCTACATTTACATTTTAGCCCATAAACTTCTGGCCTCTTGTCTGATAAAGTGTATACTTCAAACCACAATCACTTTGGGGAGGAAATTGGCATTCATCACATGCTACAGCGAATATTGATAGAAAGCCAGACTTGCTAGGGAAGGAGAATTATTTCATGTTGAAGTCAGTTCAACCCAACAAACATTGATCAACTACTGACTACAGCCATAAACTAAGGTGGGGACATTGGGACTTTTTCCCAGGATGCTAAAATTTAGAGGGGATTGACGGTTTTTGAAAAAGCATTAAAACAATGAACTTAGATAAAATTACTATTACAATAGAAAGCAACTAGATGATACTTCTGTATTTTAGGTTAAATTCCTCCTTTTTCACCTTCCCCACTTCCATTAAACTAGCTTTGAAAATTTCCTATCATAATTCAGCTATCTGTTTTGTTTAATGCTTCTGCAAAGATCTCCATCTCTCAGACATGGAGGGGAGCTGAGGTTGGGATTTATGGGGTAAGGTTTTCTGACCTGTCCCTGTCTCCCCAACACATACACACACACACACACACACACACACACACACACACACACACACTCAGAGGAATTGTTAAAGCTTGCATATGTCTTCAAAGCACCCGATAACGTACCATCTTCTTCTGACCAGTGAGCGGCTGCAACTATTATTAAAGCGTCTGTAATTCCCATGACAAATGAGGAGAGTCTGAAAGACGTGCTGTTCAGTGGTCTGGGCAATCTCCTGTGTATGTTCCAGTGAGTGACACGTAATAATACCTCGTATTTAGATAGTGCCTGACTCTGAGCAACTCAAATGGCTCTTGAGACATAATCTCATTAATCCTGCCCACAGCCATGGGAGGCGTCAAGGACAGGTATTATTTCTTCACCATCCAACTCCCACCCCTAAAGACAGAGGAGGTAACTGAGGCTCAGGGAAATTAAAGTCAAATAGAAAGTCGGTGACAAAGAGGCAATTAAACCAGTCTCCTGTCCCCTAATCTAGCATGTTAGCCACTTGTCCCTAATACTAATTTAACAGGCTGGTCACGACTGGGGATTTTCCAGTAGTAGGGATGAGAGTCTTTTGACCATCACAAAGGAAGGAAGGAAGAAGGAAGTATAAACATAGCAGATATAGAAACAGAAGGGGGACTCAAGGGGGAAAGAGAAGGCATAGTTGGGGGGAAGGGGAAAGTGGACAGGTATCTGTCCAAGCAACAGTTAGGGCTGCTGTGGCCTGGATGGAGAGAGCAACGGATTACACTTCAAGTAGCCACAGAAAGGATAGATATGTGTTCTTTATTATTCAGAAAAGAAACAAAAAACAGCCTTCGATCGATGGAGAAGCAGGCTTTGTTGCCACTTTTATGTTTCAAGTTTCATTGGTTTTTAAAATATTCAAAACATAGGCAGCTGGCTGCCTAACCATCATGGCTGCTGTTTATATTCTTTCTTCCCAGATGTAAATATTCAGATGCCAGTATTAAACCAAGCAGCAGTATATGATCATCTTATTAGAACTGGAAGGAACTGGCAGATCGAATTCTAACGAGGATGAGGTCACTGGAGCTTTGTCCCAGGGTGCCAAATTTAGAGGGTCCCCACAGCACATGTTTTTCTTCTGCAATTTAAAATCAGGAAGGCTGAGAACTTATTTAGCAAAAAATAATTATTCAAAATAAAAATCTACCAGCTGAACAGGCTGGAATGAGTTGTCTCTTACCTAGCCTTTCTTTGCTCTGTCTCTACCCCAGCTAAGGACTTGATTCTAATGACTTGCCTTGGGAGTTGTTTAGAGTATTTGTCTCAGATGCCAAAAAATACCTGGGATTCTGCCTTCAGAGAGAGGTTGAGTTTAACCCCTTCCTTTTATACATAAGGACATTGAGGCTCAGAAAGAGAAAATGACAGTAAACTAGCAGCAGAGGTGTGTTTAGAATTCAGATGTCCCAAGTCCCACTGCAAGGCTCTCTCCATTACACCACAACTGTTTGGAGAGTTATCCTGATGTGTCTGCCAAATGCATCTAATAGCAGAGAGTATTCTGTCCCCTGAAAGCCTCAGCGCCCCGACTCTGCCTCAAAGGTTTTAATAACAAGCAGCCTGGTGAATAAAGAAGTCCATTTGGCTCTTCAGTGACTGCTGGAGTCTGTTAGCCTTCAGAAAGAGAATAAAATATGAGGCTTTGCATTCTGCATCGGTGAGGGAATCTGGCTTTTTCAATTTAGTGACAGCTGTTCCAGCAAACTTCCTTGTTGATATGGAGCCCTCCAAACTGGGGATTTCCCTCGCTTCCTTTGAGAGAAGTCACAATATGCAAACATAAACAATCCCAATATGTTCCGAGGAACCGGAGAGCACAATACTGGAGATGTCTCTTTTCCTCTAGTCCCCTGAAACATAAACGAGCTTTTAAGTAGGCTAGGATAAGAAAAATAGAGCAGAAATGTAATCGCCAGAGTAGAACCCATGTGAGGGCCAGGACTGCATCGTTCAGTTATTCGTGCTTTTGTCTCTGACTCTCCAGATCAGAATCAATCTCAGGAAATTAAAAAATGTGCTTTTGATAAGGTTTTACAATTTAGGATTTGAAAAAAATTGATCCCTATGACTTAGGTTTATTATCTTCCTGACCTAGCACAGGAAGGAAACATTGACTAAGTACCTACAATATGGCAGACTGTTGCTGTTTGTCCCCAAGGTGCCATGACATCAGGGAGGTGACTCCATGACATGCTGGGCTGGGCAAGGTCATCTGCCAACCATTCCCTCCAGAGCTTTCTGAGTCCAGAGATAGATCAGAAAAGCTGGAGCTGGCTCTGGAGGCAATGGGAGACCTCGAGCTTTTTAAGCTAAAGTCTTCAACAGGACTCAGTGTAACTGAGGCAATCCATTCAGTGACTAAGGCTAGGTAACAATTAGAGGAAGAATGGATTCTTTCACCAAGTCAAAAAATAAAATCTAAATAAATAAATCTAGTCCTGGAGTAAATAAATAAGTAAGTGAGTAAGTAAAAAAATAAGTGAGTAAGTAACTAAGTAAGTAAATAAGTGAGTAGTAAACGAGTAAGAAAATAAGTAAATGAGTAAGTAACTAAGTGAGTAAATAAGTAACTAAGAAAGAAAGAAAGTAAATAATAAAATAAGTAAGTAAATAAGTGAGTAACTAAGTAAGTAAATAAGTCAGAAAATAAGTGAGTGAATGAGTAAGTAACTAAGTGAATAAGTAAATAAGTGAGTAACTTAGTAACTAAGTAAGTAAATAAGTAAGTAAGAAAAAAAGTAAGAAAATGAGTAACTAAGTGAGTAAATAAGTAACTAAGTAAATAAGAGAGTAACTAAGTAAGTAAATAAGTGAGTAAGTAAGAAAATAAATGAGTAAGTAAATGAGTACCTGAGTAAATAAGTGAATAAGTAAGTAGTAAATAAGTAAATAAGTAAGAAAGTAAATAAGTGAGTAACTAAGTAAATGTGAGTAAGTGAGTAAGTAAACAAGAGAGTAACTAAGTAAATAAGTGAGTAAGAAAATAAATGAGTAAGTAAATGAGTAACTGAGTAAATAAGTGAATAAGTAAGTAGTAAATAAGTAAATAAGTGAGTAAATAAGTAGGTAAGTAAATAAGTAAGTAAGTGAGTAAGTAAGAAAATAAGTGAGTAAGTAACTAAGTAAGTAAATAAGTAAATAAGTGAGTAAGTAACTAACTAAGTAAGTAAGAGAGTAAGTGAGTAAGTAAGATGTAAAAGGCCTGGGAAGGGAGTGAAGTGAAGATTATAAAGGGCTTTGAATGCCAAACAGAGGATTTTATGTTTGATCCTGGAGGTGATAGGAGCCACTGGAGCTTAAAGAGCACTTACTCTTTTATCATCCTTTGGGGGGAGCCAGGTAGCACAATGGATAGAGTGCTGGGTCTGGAATCATGTTCTAATCCGGTCTTAGATATTTAGTAGCTGTGAGTATCTGGGAAAGTCACTTTATTTGTCTGCCTCTGTTTCCACAACTGGAAAATGAGGATAATTGAAAAGAAGAATACCTCCCAGAGTTGTTGTAAGGATCACATAAGATAATAACTAACACAGTGTCTGGCACAAAGTAGGATATAAATTCTAACTATTATTATATTAATATATAATATATATTTATCATTACATTATATATGATTATATAACATATGTAATAATTGTTATTAATGATATATAATATGATGATGATCCCTTCTTTTCCATAACTCCCCAATGTTTCTTTTGCCTTTAACACAGGAATAGCCAGAAGCAATGGCAATAAGCAGAGGAGATATTTTGAGAGGCCATGACCAAGGAGTCTCATTTTGAACAAAATAGCAACAAAACAAGAAAAATCTGAGACCTCTGGGACACTCCACCGCAGAGAAGTCCAAGGTTATTTCTGTTCACCCCATGAGGTCATTACAAAACTACAACAGGTCAGTGTTCCTGGAATCTCTTTCCTCAAAGGACTCCAAAAAGGAATTGAGGACTTTAACCTTAACTCAACTCAATTAATTTGAGGAAGCGAACTATCTGTAGTTTGTTCCCCTTGCCAGAGATAATAGAGCAACAGATAATAATATCTAAGACTAAATCAACTAAAGAGTAAATCAAATAATGATCTAGAGATCAGTTGCGTGACCAAACGCAGGTCCCAGAAAGAGGAAATTTAAGGCCCCTTTCCAGCCCTGCCTGAAGTCTCCGGCCCAGTATTTCTCAGGTCATCTCCTCAATGATTATAGGACTATAGATGGAAAAGGAATGCAAACCTCAGTCTCTCAATTGTGAAATTTCATCGATAGAATGTCATTTGGTAGTCTGTCTCTTGGAAGCAATGGGAATGGATAAATTAATAAGACAACATTTATTTAGAACTGTCTTGTACTCTGGGGATACATCAGGAGGCAAAAGACAATCTCAGTCCTTAAAGAGCTTACTATCTAGTGGGGGAGAAGCAAATGTATATAAAGTAAGCTGTATACAGATCAATGGGGAAAAAAATTAACAAGAGGAAGACACTAGAATTAAGGGATATTGAGGAAGGCTTTCTGCAGAAAAATGGGATTTTTAGTTAATACTTAAAAAACCCATGAAGGTTTGTAGGCAGAGCTGAAGTAGAAAAGCATTAAGGCCAGAGAAAATGCCTGACACTAAGAGGTAGAGTGTCTTATTCATGGAACGGCCAGAACAGTATCAGTAGATCAAAGTGTATAGCAAGAAATAAGATGTAATAAGACTGGACAGATAGGAGGAAGTTAGGTTACATATTTTTTACATTTAAATTTTTATTTTTTCTCTAATACAAGCAAAATTTAAACATACATTTATTTTTAAGTTTTGAATTCTATATTTTCTTCTTCCTCCTACAATCTGAGATAGATTATACATATGCAGTCATGTAAAACATTTCCACAAAATGTATATAGAAGAATTTTGCATGTTTACCATATATTGGGTTGTTTGCTATCTAGGGGAGGGAGTGGGGGAAGGGAGGGAGAAAAGTTTGGAATAGAAGGTTTTGTAAGGATGCATGTTGAAAACTATCTTTGCATATATTTTGACAATAAAAGGCTATCATTTAGGCTGAATAAGTTATAATATATTATTGTCCTATAAGAAATGATCAGGAGCATGATTTCAGAGAAGCCTGGAGAGACTTACATGAGCTAATGCCAAGTGAAATGAACAGAACCAGGAGATCATTGTATACAGCAAGAATAAAATTATGTAATAATCAATTCTGATGGACTTAGCTCTTTTCAATAGCGAGATGATTCAGAACAATTCCAATGGTCTTGTGATGGAGAGAGACATCTGCGTCCACAGGGAGTTCTAGGAGAATGAATGTGGATCACTACATAGTATTTTCATTTTGTTGCTGTTGTTTGCTTGCATTTTGTTTTCTTTCTCATTTTTCCTTTTTAATCTGATTTTTCTTGTGAAGCATGATAATTGTAGAAATATGTATAGAAGAATTGCACATGTGTAATATATATTGGATTACTTGCCTCTAGAGGAGGAGGTAGAGGGAAGAGAGGGAGAAAAAAATTTGGAACACAAGGTTTTGCAAAGGTGAGTGTGGAAAACTTATCTATGCACATGCTTTAATAATAAAAAGCTTTAATTTTAAAAAGGCTATTATTTTTTAAAATTTCCACATTAGCCATGTTGCAAAAGAATATGCAGACTGCAAAACAAGAATAATAAAGCTTTAAAAATATGCTTCAATTTACATTCAGACTCCATCAGTTCTTTTTCTAGAGATGAACAGCATTTTCCACTATGAGTCCTTTAAAATTGTTTTGGATTATTATATGGCTTAAAGGAGCTGAGTTATATCCAGTTAATCATTCTTACAATGTTGCTATTATTATGTCACAATGTTCTGATTCTGCTCCTTTCACTTTGCATCAATTCCTGTAAGTCTTCCCAGGTTTTTTTCTGAAAGCAATCTTCTCATCATCTCCTATAGCACATAAGAATTCTATCATAATCATATACCACAACTCGCGCAGCCATTCAAGGGAGCTAGTTTATAAGAGACTTTGAATGACAAATAGGAACATTTTGTACTTGCTCTTGGAGGTAATGCTGGTGTTAACTGAAGAGGTTTGTGTGACATGATCAGACTTGTATTTTAGGAGAACCGCTTTAGTGGATGAATGAAATGTGGATTGCCATAAGGAGAGAGACTTGAGGCAGACAGATCCACCAGAGACTATCCCAAGAGTCCAGGTAGGAGGTGCTGAGTGATGGCAATGTCAGAGGAGAAAAGGGTCATATTATAAAGAAGAAATCTACAGAGCTCGGTAACAGATTGGATACTGGGGATGGGATAAGAGAAATTAATTCTATAGTAAACACAGAAGCAATTGGTTTGTGATTTTTTTTCTGTAACTATTTAAATATAATCATTTATATTTCCCCCTACCCTATGAACTCTGTCTTGTTTAATCTCTTTTTAAGCCTAAAAGAGCCTTAAGTAAGATGGAATTAATGGGACTTTGCCTCAGAGTGCTGAACATGGGCTGGGGTGATTGGCTGTCTAATGAAAAGGTGGGCTTCCTCTCCATAGTACAGTCCTATACTATTCTTCTGCTTCATTTCTCTGTCTTTCATGTGATTCAACTGCCCTTGGGCCTCTGGATCCCCACTGTTTATGGTGTTCCTTTCATAGCATCTGCCTTTTTCACTCTTTCCAACCTCCTAAGGAGTAAAGATTGGATCATCCCCTTTCCTGACTAGTTACAGCTCTGGATTGCAGCACACTGCTCAGAAAATTATTTATTTCAGTGACCTATGTCAATGCAGATACTTCTTCCCAAAGGATCACAATTTCTCTTTGCCTGAGTAAACAGTTTTCATAAATTGCTATGGCTGAAAAAAAAAAAAAGCAGCATCTCGTTACTATCTTGCAGGAGCTGCGCTTCCCTGGTCTTAGTTAGATTGTTCTGAGGATAAGAGACTTACAGGCTCCTCAGATAACATATGACAGGGTGATATACCCTCTGCTGATATGAGTTCTATGCAGATTTTTTTTCATTTTTTAAAATAATATTTTCCCCACTTACATGTAAAGACAAATTTTAACGTTCATTTGCATTTTTTAATTCCAATTTTTTTCTCTCCCTCCCTTACCTTCCTCCTCCCTGAGACAGTAAACAATTTTATATAGATTATACATGTTCAATCATGCAAAACATATTATTGTACTAGTAATGTTGTAAAAGAAGACATAGATCTAAAGGAAAACACACACATACACACAAATAAAGTGAAAAATTGTATGCATTCAGACTCCCTCAGGTCTTTCATCATAAATTCTTTGAGAATGTCTTGGATCATTGTGTTGCTGAGAATAGCAAAGTCGTTCACAGTTCATCCTATAATGTTGCCGATACTGTGTTCTGCTCACTACACTTTGAATCAATTCATACAAGTCTTTCCAGATTTTTTTGAAATTCACCTGCTCACCATTTCTTAAAGCATATTATATTATATATCACAACTTGTTCATCCATTCCCCAGCTGATAAACATCCCCTCAATTTCCAATTCTTTGCCATTACATAAACAACTGTTAGAAATATTTTGTGCAAATAGGTTATTTCTCCCTTTAAAAAAATTTCTTTGAGATATCAGTGATATTCCTAGAATGATTTTAGTCTGATAGCCCTTTGGGTATGATTCCAAATTACTTTCTAGACTGGTTAAATCTGTTCACCATTCCACCAACAATGCATTAATATCTCAATTTTCCCATGTCCCCTCCAACATTTGGTTTTTTTTTTCCCTTTTCTATCATGTTAGCCAGTGGAATAGACATAAAGGTATACCTTGGAGTTATTTTACTTTGCATTTCTCTAATCAATAGTGATTAAGAGTATTTTTTTCATATGCCCATAGATAGATGCTATATAAATGTTCCCTGAAGTCACAGTTGGCTAATTGACTACTCTCTCCTAGCATAAAAGGATAAAAAATAGGATAAAAAAGCATAAAAGGACAGTAGAAAAGGAGGTAAGCTCAATCTTAGCATTGGGGCCACTTGTAAGGTAGCTCTGGTGAAAGAGGAAAAGGCTATAAATAATGGATAAAACAAAATCTGGGAGATAACTGAGTTTAATTTATCCATGAAATCCCTACCCTGTGGGGTAGACATTATAGTGGATAGGGCTGGACTTGGAGCTAGAAAAACCTGCATTTAAATCCTACCTCAGACATTCATTAGCTGTATCTTAACCCTTCTTAGGATAACTTCCTAGGATAATAACAACACCTATTTCACAGGGTTGTTGGTAGGATTAAATGAGAGACTATATGTAAAGGACTTTGCAAACCTTAAAATATTATATAAATGTCAGCTATGATTACTACTACTTTCCATAGTGATAGGTCATCGAGAGTGAACTATTATGGGGGGAGGCAGAATTCAGTGTTCTTCACTGAAAGAGCTGTGCTTATTGTCTTTAAACAAGGGATGCGATTGTTGCTTTGGAACAAGATTTCTTGTGGTCATATCTCGTTGAAGTTTTCCTTTTTTTTTTTTTTTTCTTTATCCTGTAGTCAAAAGGAAGGAAGGAAGGCTCCCGAGCCTTTAGAAGCCAGAAGCTCAAGGACTTTGGGGGGCATCCAAAAATGTTTCCATAGCAAAATGCTCTTCAGCAGAAAAGGTTTCTCACTTTACATGGGGGCTCATTTCTTACAGCTCTGCAGTCTGTGCTCAGCTACATAATCCTTGTGTCTCAAAGAGACATTTCCTTGCAGCAGGGAAGAAGGACTCACAAGGATCTAACCATCCTGCTCCTGGCAGGAAGTACTCATTGGTACGAAGCAGAAAGACATAAACTGCATGTCACTCTCCCATGCCTTCAGGGTGCTGTCTGCCAAACAGACTCCAGTCTCTAAGGCTCAGTGGCTCATTCATTTCACACATGGACAAAGTTCCCAGAGCAGGAGTTCTGCTGAAATACTGCCTACCTCAGCCTAGAAATTCAAATTCAATTCACCCTTGGGGCCAGCTAATATTTAACCACCAGCTGCTTGTCCCTAAATTAAACTAGGGTAGGTAGGAAGAAATGAGTGAAATTCAGGGAGCTTGGGGCTGCATGGGGAGTTGGCTACTGAGTCCCCTCCAAAGCAATGAGAGAATGGGGCTCCATTCTCCCTTCCTCTCTCTCCCCTTGAGAATCCACCAAAAGGATTCAGCAAGATCAACTCAGAGGCATTTGCTTGGGTAATATGAGAACTTTACTGTGTTTCAGCACTGGTGTCATTTACTTAGAATATTTCAGAGTTTGAAGTTTGTTTTGCTTTTAAATTCCAAGGATTCTGCTTAGATACAAATCTTTCTCCCTCTGGGATTCCTTTCTGAAGAGCAGTGTTCTTTTTGGCAAATTTTCACAAAACTTAGGTATAGTCATGGGTTATGAGAGCTGCCATCAAGTAGCTGGTGATAACACATACCTAAACATCAAAGGCTATGTTTTTACACTAAATGACTGGTATATTTAGAACCATAGATTCAAGGACATTTCTAGAAGCAAGACCTTTGTTGGAAAGATTTTTCATTTTTAAAAAATTAATATTTTCCCCAATTACCAGAAAAGATAATTTTTAATATTAATTTAACTTAATTATTAATTAGATTAATTTAATTAGAGATTTTGACCTTAGAGGGCATCGAAGTAAGTGTCTTGCCCTAAGTTGCTCAGGTATCAAGTGGCAGAACTGGGATTAGCCATCATTTCATTTAATCTCCACATTTTGCAGATAAAGAAAAAAGCAAATTCCAGTTTATTTGTTGAAGTCATGAGAAACTGATGGCATGTCTATTCAAGGATTATTAAAGATGTTCCCAGGATTCCCAGTGTGCTAAATATCACAGAATGTCTGGAAAGTGATAACTATAAAGTCCCTTCCCCAACCAAGAGAATGGAACCAGAGAAGAAGAATTAGCAGTTTTAGAACCAAGGGTGTAATTCAGGTTCTTGTTTACACTAGTGTAATACAAAGAGCACCAGATTTTTTTTTTGGTAGGGGGAAGAGGAGAATCTAATCTCTAGGAATTAGTTATTTGGCATTAGACAAATCTGTCCACTGATCTCAGTTTCCTTATATGTGAAATCAAGATGCTGGGACATTTTAGAGCAAGAGAGAAAATAGGACAGCATCAGTCTCCATTAGATCTGTTTAGATTGAACTCACAACTCAACAGCACAACCCAAGCTATATTAATGACTGGGATCTCAACTACAATGTAGCTTTTCAAAGAGTTCTCTGAGCTTGGATTTAAAAAAAGATTTCTATGGTGGATTTCAAAAAAACCTAGAAAGACTTATATGAACTGATGCTGAGAGAGGTAAGCAAAACCAGGAGAACACTGTAAACAGCAACAGTAACATTGTATAATGATCAGCTGAGATTTCCAAAAGGCTTCTGATGCAACATAATCCACATCCAGAGAAAGAATGGATGGAGTCTGAATGCAGATTGAAGCATGCTATTTTCATTTTTGAGGGGTTTGTTTTTTCTCTCTTTGTTCTATTTCTTCTTGCATATAGAAATATGCTTACCTTCTTGGGGAGGAGAGAATGAGGGAGATAAAATCTCTCAGAATGTAAATGTTGAAATTATCTTTACATGTAATGGAAAAAATAAAATAATTTTTAATTTTAAAAAATGGTTTCTGAAAAAAATGGAAAAATATCACTAAGGAAAAATGAAAAAGAATAGCCTGTGAGGATAATATCAGACAAGCTAAAAGCCTGGAGTAAATAGATGCTTGCAAAAGATGATAATTTTGTTGTATATTTGAAAAGAATAGCAACTCATGCTCTTTCAGGTATAAGCATCTCTCTTTTTTTAATTGTTCTATGTTATGGAAATTCTTGTTTTAGTCTATAGATTAAAAATAAAAAAAAATTTTAAGTGTGTGTATGTGTGCTTGGGGACCTGGGAAAAGGGCAGCTTTTTTAAAAAGCTATATTTGGATTGAGCAGAGCAAGGAAAGGACAGGCCTGCCACTTGGGGCATATGGTGTAATGTTAACAGACGACAGAGAGAAAGCACAACTAAATTGCTATTTTGCCACTGACTTCTAAGTCAAGGAAAATTATCCTTATTCTGGAAAGAGCAGAATGGTTAAGAAATACCAAAAGCCTTGGATACTTAGAAAGCAACTAACCAGCTTCTCAAAATGATTACAAATGGGCTGGCTTAGATGTGATTTTAAAAAATCATAGAGATGGCCATGGATCCATTATAGATGGTCATTAGTAAATTTTTGTGCTTCTTTTTCCAAACTGCTGACTCTTTTTTCATAAATCTCCTGTATAATTCTCATTTCTTTTCACATTTTTTCTTCTACCTCTCTTACTTAATTTTCAAAATCTTTCTTGAGCTCTTACAAGATGACTTTTTGGACTTGAGACCAATTCACATGTAGGCATTTTACCACTGCTATCCTCTTCTGACTTTGTGTTTTGAATTTCCCTGTCACCATAGTAGCTTTCTAAGGGCTCTTTTCTGGTTTTTACTAATTTTCTAGCCTATTTTGTGAATTTTAAGGTTGAGCTCTGCTTCTGGGGCACAGAGGACACTTCCCAAACTTCTTATGCTACCGGCCAGGCATCTGGTCACTCTCTTCTGTGTTGGGGCCTGAAGTGCTGGCAGCTTGCCTACTGTGCTAGACTGGCATATCTAGAAGAGCCTGTCATGATAGGGCTCCAGAGCTGGGCTGAAGGTCTCCTAACTGGCCTGCTGTGCCACAGGTCTGCTGAACTAAGAGCTTCCCACTGTCTTGCCCATACCTGCACTGGTCTGCACTCCCCTTTTAACCAAGTGAGACACATTTTTCCTGAAATCCTTCTAAATTATCTGGAAAATTGTTTCATTCCATTTCTTTATGAGTTCTGATCTAACACTGTTTTTGAGGAAAATGGGGGAGCATTCGGGCAACCTCCTGGTTTTTCTTTGCCCTGCTTTGTCCATTGTCTTTAAGGAATCAGAGCAAGTAAGAAAAGAGATGAAAGGCTGGAGCTATGAGCAAACATCCCAATTTTCAAGAATCAGTCATAGCTTCTCTACCTTCCTTCCTTTTTTGGAAAATTGGGACATTTATCTATCCCCAGTCAAGTGGTACAAAATGCATCTTAATTCATATTACTAAAAATAGAACACCTGGAATGAGGGAGTTAATAGTCCCAGTGTAATCTTCCCCAGACAGAACACAGATGGAGTTCAAGTCTAAATGCCACATTCTAGGAGGGACATTAATAAACTGGAACATTTTAAGGAGAGTGTGATCCAGGTAGTAAATGGAACTGAAAACCATGTCTCTGAACTCTGGTGAAGGAAGCAGAAATATTTAGCTTAGAGAAAAAAGGATTTAGGAGATGGGAAGTTTTCAAGAATTTGAAGGGTTGTTTCATAGAAGTGGGATGATACTTATTCTGAGTGACTCCAAAACGAAGACAAATGAGTTAGAAAATTCAGGGAAGTGATTTTGAATCAGCATGATCATCCTTTGCCGTTAGGGCTGCCCAGCAATACAGAGAGGATGCTGAATGAAGTAACAAGGTCGTTGTCACTACAGGTATTCAAGCAGAGGCAGAATGATAACCTGTCAATGATATACAGTGCTTTCATGTATAAGGTAGGGAGTTTTACTGAAAGAACCCAGTCTATGGGAGGTTTTCCCATTTGCACTATATCTGGACTGTTCTAACTGATAATAAAACAATTCTTAACTACCCCCCAAAAGTCACTGTGTATGCCCTTGGAGCCACTTACTGTATCTACCATTAAGCATATACCAAACACACACAGAAAGAACCTACAGGTATAAAGATATCAATAGCAGTACTTTTTTGTTGTAACAAAGACCAAGGAACAAAATGGATGTCCATCAACTGAGGAATGGCTGAACAAATTACAGCAGATTGACATGGAATATTGGTTTGCCTTAAAAGTGATGAAAGTGAAAGTTTCAGAGAATTCTGGGAATATCTGTATAAACTGATGCTGAGTAAACTGGTCATAATAATGTGGAAAGAAGGGAATAAACATTTTTGTACAGTGCTTACCATGAGCTAGCCTTGTACCAAGCACTTCACAGATATTATCTCACTGGAGCCTAACAACAACACTGGGAAGTCAATTCTATTGTGAATCCCTGTTTTACATTTGGGGAAACTGATGCAAATATAGATGAAATGACTTGTCCAGTATCAAACAGCTAAGTAAGTATCTGAGAAAATAACTTTCAAAGACTTTAGGCCTCTGAACTCAGGTCAGCACAGTGATTAGATATTACTTTAGAAGGCTACTGATGAAACATGCCTTCCACCCCTTACATTTTTCAACATCAAGGAAGCAGATTCAGCAGTATCAGACCTTAAACTCTATTATAAGGTGAGAACATTGTTGAAGTGTAAAAAGGGTAATTTCAATTACATACTTTAAATTGAAATTTTCTTGTTTAAATAAAACCTATGTAGCCAAGAACAGAAGGGATGCAGAAAATTGGGAAAACTCTTTCACAGACAATCCCTCAGATGGGATGTGACTGGGTTGAAATATCATTGTAGTGTAAAAAAATGTTGAACTGGTTGATTTAGAAAAGTATGGAAAGACTTGGACTTATGAAGGAAGAGGCTAGCCACCTTCGGATAAACAGAGGAGAGGAGGAAATAAGCATAGTATGGTTTTAACTATACGTGTATGAATATATATGTTTATAGGTATCTGTGTGTTTGTGTGTGAACATGTGTGTTATTTAAATTTAATTGTAGTCTTCTTTAGGGTAAGGGGGTGTGAATAAAGTAAAAAAGTACAGAGAATAAAAGAAAGCCAACAAGAAAACAGAAAAGTTGGCAGTTTTGAAAACAATATGTATCTTTTATTACCTAGGTTTTCTTGAAATGGAGACTTATTGTTTTATATTGAATCTTCTGATGGTCTTCTGTGTACATGGAAATTTTGTTTTTCTTTCCTCATTTTGCATTTAAGTTTAAAATTTAAAAAATTTACCCCTCAAAAAGAGAATTTTCAGCATAACTAATGTGTCAATTTGTTTTTCTTGCTTATGTTTATTTCTTATAAGAGAGGGTCCCTATTTGGGGGGATGAATAGAGAAAGGGAGAGTTTTGGGGTGGGGGTAGTGATGAAATAAAACGAAAAGAAAAATAGCATCAATCAAACAGAAGAGAACAGAAGGAGGTTTGGAAGAGAATACAGACAGGCAGGGTATTTTTGTTACTACTGTGTTAAACTTAGTATACATTTAAAAATTGTATAATATGAATTTACAGTTTTATAGATAATCCTCTTTTCTTTGTAAATGAGCATATGTATGTTTACTGATGTTTGTGATATTCATAATCAAAAATTAAGTTAAACAATTTTTAAGTTAATAAGTCACTAAGAAGGTTTCAGATTTTTTTTGCTAGCAAGAGAAAGTTTTCCAAAAAGCAAGAGGGGGGAAAGGTAGTCTGACACCATTGATAGGTGTATTAAGATGTCTGCTAGAGACGATAAGAAACTTGGCACATCTTCCATTCAGATTGACACTTCCCAAGACAGAGGCATAACTGGTGTTTGTCCAATAATTCTAAGATATGTTGCAGAATCTGTGAGAGCGTCTGGTATCTTTAGTCAAACTTCAAGTCAAACATTGGGAAGTACAAGTTCCAGACTGTTGAAGATGTTCAAAGATTAAATTATGTTTCTTTGAAAAAAAGAGCTGGACCGTTCAAAACTCCCCACCTCGAAGAAATTGCCTTTGGGAACCATCCTTCCTCTGTCATCCCTATCCAGAGCCTAAAGGCAGGGCACAAAATGGCCTAGATGGTGCTATTTGACCTACTAAGCGTCACTCCCCCATAATTACAACTCTAGAATGGGTGACTCCATTGTCTTGAGGACTTCTTATTGCAAAATACTGTGGGGAGATCTTCCATGGAGAATAAAAGTGAGAAGGAGCAACAGAGAACAACTGAGAAGAAGAACTTAGACCATAGAGTCACAAAATTGTAGCTGTGAAAAAGATTTTAGAGATTATCTGGTCTAACCTCTCCATTTTCTAGATGAGAAAACTGAGATCCTGAGAAGCTAACCAACATTCCAAGGCGACAATAAGTTAATGGTAGAGCCAGCCAAGTCCCTAAACCCAAAAATAGTAAAACTACATTTCTAAATCCATATTCCATCATTCATATAAGCCTTGTCCACAGTGAGCCTATATAAGAGAGACTTACTGAATATCAGATTTCTATTGACTTGATAGGATTTTATTTTTTTCCATTTACAGTAAAGATAGTTCAACATTCAGCTTTTTAAGATTGTGAGCTCCAAATTTTCTCCTTCTCTTGCTTCCCTCCCAAAGAGAAGCAGCAAACTGATGTGTTTTATATCTACAATCATGTTGAACATTGAATATCAGATTTCTTCAAATGAAACATACCCAAATTGTTTCAGAAAAAGATGGGAAGACCATGAATTGGTATAAAATAAAGTGAGCAGAACCAGGGGAATAATTTACACAGTAAATGGCAATATTGTAAATAGAATCAATGTAATTAAACTTAGCAACTCTGGTCACTGCAGTGACTCACCATAATTCCAAAGGACTCATGATGAAAAATGCTCTCTCCCTCCAGACAGAGAATTGATGGACTCAGAGTTCCGACTGAAACTTTTTTTTCTCTTTCTTGCTTCCCCACCCCATAACATGGCTAATATGTACATATGTTTTGTACGACTTCATATCTGTAATGGGTTTTATATTTCTTGTCTTCTCAGTGGGAAGTGGAGAGAGTGAGTAAGAAAGAGAATTTGGAGCTGAAAATAAAAATACAGTTTAATTAAAAAATTTTTTTAGAATAAAGTTTATCCCAAGCTCCACACAAGGGAAAACAACTCATTTCTATGTTCTTGAATGCCAGCACAGAATAGTGGGAAATGCAGTTGAAGACTTGGAAATCCCACCTCAAACTCAAATAACTATGTAATCTTAGACAAGAGTCTTTAACTTCCTTGAACCTCAGTTTCCTCATTTGTCAAATAAAACCAATAGTATTTTCCTGTGAAGATTAATTAAGAATAATATCATATCTAGTCCTCTGCAAATCTCACAGCATCATACAAATGTCAGTTATTATTATTAAATGTACCAATGAACTCACGGCTTTAACGGAAAAGCAGCTTCCTCGAGATCTGAAACACAAAGGCACAACCAGTTTATATCTGCAGAAGCGACTGATAAAGGACAACATGGGAGAAAAGATAAAGCCCTAAGCCCGGGACATCAGTTCATATGGTTCTTAGAATTAAGAGAAAACTCGAATCCCAACCAAAAAGAGTGTCTAGAAGTTGCTTGGAAAGTAATTCAGGGAAAGAATTCTGGTCTTGGGATGAGCAACCCAGCCCAGACAATCCAATAGTTCTGTTACAATGGGCAAGCAACTTTGAACCTCAATCCCTCCGTTACCCCGTAAAATGGGGATGATAATTTTTCCACTCTTTATCTCATAGAGTTGTTTGTTGTCAAGAAAGAATTTTGTCAGCCCTGTAGAACTGGGTACATATTTACAACAAAAGATGGAAATGTGATTGGGGCTTGGTTAGAGAGCAGAGTATTTGGTGGAAGTGGGAATGAAGCTTGGATAGATATAGTTAGTTAGTTAGGACCTTGAGTATTAGGCAAAATAACTAATATTTTATTCCTTTTTAACATAGTGTTTTATTTTTCTAAATACATGTAAAAATAGTCTTCAACATACATTTTTGTAAAACTTTATGCTCTAAATTTTCCCTCCCTCTCTTACCTTCCTTCTCCCCAAGACAACAAGCAATCTGATACAGCTTAAATATGTGCAATCCATTTAAACATATTTCATGTTGTGCAAGAAAAATCAGACCAAAAGGAAAAACACACACACACACAAAAACAAACAAGCAAACAAAAAGGTGAAAATACTATGCTTTGATCCACATTCAGTCTTCATAGTTCTCTCTCTGGATAAGATTGGCATTTTCCATTCTAAGTCTACTTGAACAACTTCATTGTTGAGAAGAACCAAGTAGGACTTTAATCTTTTAATTTTATAAAGCTTTTTATTTTCAAAATACATGCATAGTTTTCAACATTCACCCTTGAAAATATTCCAAATGCAAATGTGTTCCAAATTCTTTTTCTCCCTCCCAGTCCCACCTCTTCCCCTGGACTTCAAGTGACTCAATTATATATTAAACATGTGTAATTCTTCTATACCTGTTTCCACAATGACCATGCTGCACAAGAAAAATCAGATCCAAAAGGAAAAAAAAATGAGAAAGAAAACAAAATGCAAGCAAACAACAACAACAACAACAAAGTGAAAATTCTACGTTGTGATCCATACCCAATCTCCATAGTTCCCTCTTTGGGTGCAGATGGCTCTCTCCATCACAAGACCATTGGAACTGGCCTGAATGACCTCACCGTTGAAAAGAGCCACTTTATTATTAAGCAAGTTTTCCCAAGATTTTCCATCATGGGCCATTAAAATATGAGTCTAGAGACTCACTGTCATTTTTGCATGGTATTTAGATATACACTTCAAGGAGATTTACAAATGGGAAAAATATTTCGTGACATTAGCTTTCGACCAAGAAGACTTGGGTTCTAGTCTTAATTGGACACATACTGGATGTATGTGGGAGACCCTAGGCAAGTGACTTAACTCCTCAGTGTTCTAGACAATTATCTAAGACTAGGTAGAAAAGAAGGAGCCGGCTTGACTTAGCAGAAAAAAATCTCTTCACCTGGAAGTTACAAGCAAAATCACAGGTCAAGCTTTAGTCTTCTCATTTGTATTTACTTAAAGACCTGCTGGTTCAGTGAATGTGTACCCAGCTTAGAGCCAAGAAGACCCATCTTCCCTAGTTCAAATCCAGCCTCCAGATGCTTATTAGCTTTGTGACCACTTAACTCTGCCTCAGTTTTCTCATCTGTCAAAGGAGTTGGAGAAGGAAATGGCAAACCATTCTAGTACCTTTGCCAAGAAAACCCCAAATGAGGTCAGACATGACTGAAACTGAACAATAACATTCATGTTCATATTGCCTTTTTTTGACAGGAAGAAGTTTATTTATTGATTTATTACTTAACAGGTGCTTAATAAATGCTTGCTGCTTGATTGATGTTTCTAGTGAAGAAAACACTTGCAGTTGTTATAAAGCACAAATAAAATTTTGCTGGCAATAGGCCACGATTGTCTTTTCTACTTCAGAGTCAATAGAAAGGAAACAGCAGTGGAATGGAGGGGCAAAGGGAGATTTTTACAAGTTATCACTGTGTGCAGACCTTTTACTCTAGAGAGTTGTTAATATCCATGGGCCATTAGTATTCCTAGCTTTCAAAAGGACAATGGTTCCCTTCTTTATTTGCTTCTATTTCCAATAAAAATGCCTCACACTTGCACAGTAGTCTACGCCGGGCTCTCACATTTTTTTTACATTCATAATAACACTATGAGAGAGGCAGGACAAGATTTTAATATCTACTTTACAGCCTTTTTCTTAGGAATCTATTGTGAGCTGCCCACTTGGCCCCTCTTAGGAGAGGTAGAACATTTAGATAAGCCTGGGTACTTATCCCCAAGGAATCTGCAGTGCAATGAAGGGCTAAATCACAAATACACAGGACTATAATAGGAAATATGATAAATACATCCACAAGGTCCAAAACAAGTATAAGATAAAGTTGAAGAGTGTCAATAATACTCAGTTATATTCAAGGAGATTATTTATAATGGGAAAGGAGACTTTTAAAAAAATAAGCTAGTTTTCTAGAAGGATAACAACGGGGACAAAAGAGAATGAGATCCAATAGCCCTCACTAAATCAGGCCTGACTCTGGCTCATTAATTAGCCAGCTGTACACTGGTACAACAGGTATCAACAGCAATTTTCAAGCTAGTTTATAAGTCTTATGCAGTTTCCCCCAATAACTTCTTCCCCAGGGACCTCTTGGGAATTATTCATATGTAAAGAAAATACTGCTGCACAGAATGAGTTATAATATTTTTGCAACATGAGGGAACAAGCGTTCATTTTGGAGCTGGCTAGCTAAATCAATTAACAGGCCCATGTTTCCCATCTGCCCTTCAGTTATCTGTAGATATAGCTTAAAATGGGTACGAATTAGGTAACTATTCTGCAGACCTGAAAAAAAGCTCATACTATCTTTGTTGCCTTGTTTGCTTGCTTGTTACCCACAAGTTCCTATTTATTCCCGGTTAGCATTTATGTAATTTTATTGTTGTAGCATTTACTCCCTCAAACTCTCCAGTTTGCAGATTTTTCTTTCTTAGACTTCTAGTACATTGTGAGCAGTTTGAAGTCAAGGATATTTACTTTTTTTTTCAATTTTGCACCCACAGTTCTCTATTGCTGGAACTCTGTCTTCCCAGAAATCAGCTGGAGTCAGGATCACTAAACGTCTTTATTCTTGATCTTTTACGTCAAGGTCAGGGGCTTAGGCCTAGCAACCTTCCACACACCTTCCTCCCTCAAACGCCCGGAGACACTGACCCCGTGTCTGCATCTCAATTCTTCTTCCTCCTCCTACTCCTCCCCCCCACACACGTCACTCCCCTCTTTTTGTCCCCCCAATCAAGTCAGCACAGAACAGCTGGAGAGGGTCAACCTTCAAACAAGTTAATAGTCTCACGTGCTTCATTATCCAAGTGCATTGCTCAGTTCTAGCCCTTTACACTCTATAGTTAACAAAACACATGGTAGGTACCCAATAAATATATGTTGCATTGTTGATATGTTGATTGATCAGGGGCAGCTAGGTGGCGCAGTGGATAGAGCACCAGCCCTGAATTCAGGAGGACCCGAGTTCAAATTTGGTCTCAGACATTTAACACTTCTAGCTGTGTGACCCTGGGCAAGTCACTTAACCCCAGCCTCAGGAAAAAAAAAATCAGGATACATTGATTGATGGACATTTACCACATTTGGCAGGACTGCCATGTTGAAACTTCCCAGCATCTTCCTACCAAGCTCCTGAGCTCTGGCTTCCTCCTCCAATGGGGCACTTCAGCTGTGTCCTGGGCCCCTGACTGGGGAATGTTTCCAATAATAATCTCACCCAGAATCACTATGTTACACCTCCTCACACTTACCCCAGCATTCCAATCCCCAATTATTCTATTTCTTACTCTAGGAATAAGAATGCTTTCAACACAGTGATTCCCCAAAAGGATAAAGCACATGTCAATCAAATGTCCCAAGACTAACTTGTCATCCTTGTGACTTGCCTCCCTTGTATGTTATCTTAGCATGTAAGCTCCTTGTGGGCAAGGCCAAATTTTTTATTTTTAATATCTGTATCCTCAAGATTTTGGACAGTTGCTGGTACAAGTAAGTATTTAATAACTATTTGATTCCCCCTCCTTACTCATTCATTCATTTGTCCAGGAAAGTAAGCTCCATTGAGTGAAAAGAATACTGGCTCTGAAGTTAGAGGGGCTCCAGTCAAATTCCATTTCTTATGATTACGTTGGATAAGCCATTTAACACTAAAAGTTTCTAAATTTAAAGTCTTTGAGGTCATAGAATCCAATACCTTCATTTTCTAGAAAGAGAACTGAACCACAGAGGTAAAGTTACTTGTCCAGTATCATTTAGCTAGTAAATATCTGAAGTGGGGTTTGAACCCAGCTCCTCCTGGTTCTAAATCCATTGTTTTTACCGTTATATCATGCTACCTGTAGGTCACAATTTTGCTCATCTGTAAACTGAGGGAGCCAGACTAGATGGTCTCTGAGGCTCCCTCCATGTTCCTGTCTAAGTTCTGTGATCCTATGAACTGAACTGAATAGTTATGGTGAAACCTGGATGTAGTGGGGTCAATTCTTCATACCCTTCTGATGGAATATTATTGTTCTATATGAAATGATGAGCAGGTGGATTTCAGAAAAACCTGGACTTACTTGAACTGATGCTGAGTGATGTGAGTAGAACAGTAATGTTATATAATGACCGACTATGATAGTCTTAGCTCTTCTCAACACAATGATCCAAGACAATTTCAAAAGACTCACAATGGAAAATAATTTCCAAATCCAGAGACAGAACTGATGCACTCTGAATGCAGATTGAAGCATATTATTTTCACTTTTTTGGTGTTTTTCCCCTTTATTCTATTTTTTCTTTAACAATAATGACTAATATGCAAATATGTTTAACATGATTGCATATATAACATATCAGATTGCTTGCCATCTTGGGGAGGGGAAGGGAGAAAAATTTGGAACTCAATCAATATCTTATTTAAAAATGAATGTTGAAAACTATCTAATTGGGAAAAATAAAATACCATCTATATACCCTTCCATTGGGCTTGTTTCTAAAATGATGACAAGAACAAGTCAAGTGTGCATGTAAGACATAAGTCAAGCTTCTGGAGAGTGAGATCAGATTTTCTTAGAATGAATGGCAAAAAGAAAAAAAAAAGAAATAGAGAAAAAGAAGAAATAAGAAAGGGAAGGGGAAGAGGAAAGGAGTACCAATCTTTATTTCAGTTTCTCATTGCTAGAAATTCTTTAGAGATTCGTTCTTTGGCCTAATGAGATTCTCTTTTAAAATTCAAAGCCTCTGGGAAACCAGACACATTAAGGTGAGCCATCTATCATTCACATCTTAGTATGAATTGGCTTAATTATATTCTTACCTAGACCAAGTTGATGTAAAAAAAAAAAAAGTATGATTTTTCCCCCCACAAAATTAGATAGAAATAGTGAGAGAAATGGATGGAACACTTATAGGGAATGTAGGTTTGGGTGTGGCTGCTATATCAGCTCAGTGGGGAGAAGTATGTAGGGCTGGGAAAAGTGAGAAGATGACCACTTCACATTGTTGCCTAGAACAAGCCTTGCTCTCAGCCCCCAGGAAACAAAATTCTGTTTAATCTTACCTCAGGCCTGAATTCAAAATTGGAATGCTCCTTCAAGATAAGGTACACAACTCCCCTATGCACTTATGAACTGATCCTGTATGTATTTGTTTTTCTTTTCTTATTTACTTATTCTAACATTCACTTAATTTTTTTTTCTGATTTCCAAATTCCTTCCCTTTCTCCTGTCCCTCCCCTACCCCATGAGAAAGCAAGCAATATGATATTGATTTTACATGTAAAGTCACACAAAACATATTTCCATATTCCCCACAATGTGGGTTTATTAAACAAGTAATAACTGAGATTTGTGCACATTTGCCCATTTGAACCTCAAAACAATATCTGATGTACGTACTGTATATATTATCTTCATTTTTGAGATGCAGAATCTGAAAAGGGTTGAGGAGACAGCCGGGATTTCATAGCTAATATATCAGAAACTGGATTTAAATTCAGGCTTTCCTAGCTTCAAGCCCTTCCTGTCTCTACTTACTCAAAGGGGCTACTACCTTAGGTATTGGGGAAACAAAAGAAAAACTGTCCATGTTTATGGGGGTGGGTTGGAATTACTTAACATGTGCCTGAGCCTTCTTCCTTGGAGTTTGCTCAAGAGCTCACTCACATGCAGCTAGGTGGCACAATGGATAGAGTTGGCAAAATGTTTGTTCAAATTTTATCACAGACCCTTGTTGTGTGACCTTGGGCAGCATGTTACCCTGTTTGCCTCAGTCTCCTGAGCTGGAAAATAAGCTGGAAAAAGAAATGGCAAACCTCTCCAGCATCTTTGCCCAAAAAACTCCAGAGAGAGTCAAAAACAATGAGGCATGATTAAAAACAACAACAATAGATCTAGATCTGGAAAAAAAAATTTGAGACCATTACAACATTTTATAGTTTAGTGACTGTCACAAAGCTAAAAAATATATCTGGAGTGGGATTTGAACCCATCTTCCTAACTCCAAGTCCAATTCTGACAAATAGTACCAGAGCATGTCCCCTCAATATCTTTGATGCTCAAAGGGATGGGGATGATGTTTGAGAATCAGGTCCACTGTTTCTGCATATGGCATCCTGCCCCCCACAATGATTCAACTAAATGTTCATTTTTCACTCGGAACATTTTCCTCCAGTAGAACACTTCCCATGGAGGGGAAGGGGAGACATGTGATGTTTGGTCATTTGCAAAATAGCTTACCACCACTACCAGCACTGAGCAGATCTCCATCCCCACCCCATTCCACAATTACTGCTGACTGAGGAGAGCCTGAGCCTTGAGATTCTCACATGACTTTGAACAAAAATAAGGCTGGCAGAGAGAAAGACTCCATTGTCACTGGTCATTCCCAGACAGCCTTTGGTCACTCTGGAGATCTAGACAGCTCGAGCCCAGGGCTCGTCTAGGAGTCTCTGGCTGCCGCCGGGAGATAAGGGGAAGCCACTTCACAGAATCAGAGACCTAGAAGGGCCTCCAGCCTAGTCCAACCTCTAGTTTGCAGATAAGGAAACTGAATCCTACAGAAGCAAAGTGACTTTCAGAGATCACGTGGAGAGTAAATTAGCCGGGAAGCCAGGTCCTCTGGTCTCCAAATCTACCATTTTCTTCCCACTCAGCGATGCTCTATCTTTGTTGCTTCTCCTTGCCTTCAATAGCAAGTTGGATGGCAAAATAGGTAACTGGAATCCAGGTCCTTTGAGTCTTTGGCTTTTCACTATGTGAAGCTGTGGTGTGAGCCACCCTCAGAGTCCGGAATAGTTTGCTATATCACCTAACTTCAGGGGCAGGTAACTCCTATAGCAGGTGCACATCTGCCTGCCTGGGGTGGGGAAAAGATGGGAGTTCTCTCCAGGAATTCTTCATGTCAAATGAAATCGAGCACACAGTTCTGCCTCCTAGTTTTTGCAAATGGTTTCAAAACAAATGAGCAAATTCAGTTTAAATCTTTCTCATCTGTCTCTGTCACTGTGTATCTCTCTTCTGTCTCTGTAACTATGTCTCTCTCTTGTGTCCCTGTCACTGTGTATCTCTCTTCTGTCTCTGTCACTGTGTATCTCTCTCTTGTGTCTATGTCACTGTGTATCTCTCTTGTGTCTATGTCACTGTGTCTCTCTCTTGTGTCCCTGTCACTGTGTATCTCTCTCTTGTGTCCCTGTCACTGTGTATCTCTCTCTTGTGTCTCTGTCACTGTGTATCTCTCTTGTGTCTATGTCACTGTGTATCTCTCTTGTGTCCCTGTCACTGTGTATCTCTCTGTTTCTGTCACTGTGTATCTCTGTCTCTCTTTTCTGTCTCTGTGTCTCTCTCTCTCCCTCTCCCCTCCAGAGAAAGTAAGAGACGGAGACTGTAAGTTTCCCACGGGCAGTTTTATCGCGGTCCAACTATGCTAACAGCCCTCACACTTTCTAGGAGCGCAAAGGCAGCAGGTAAGTAGTCTGGGGCAGAGGCAGGTTGGCGCGTCCCGTCCACGTGCAGCGGAAGGAGACAGCGGCCAGGCGCGAGCGTGGGGGTAAAGCCAGAACTTGGTTCCTCCCAGGCCGTCCATCTTCACCAGTCGGCCGGGAAAGACTGTCGGTGGCTCCGGCGCCAGATAACCCGCCGGGCCCCGCCAGGCCCTTTATGGGGGGGGGAGAACCCCGTCCCCAGCCCAGCACCATCTTTCCCTTTGTCCCGGCCGTTCTTTGAGGACGGCAGCTGGCAGCTGGGCCTGGGAGGCAGGCGCTATCTTCCCTGCGCAGCTCCTCTGCGCCTGCATGCAGCCGTTTGCCGGGGGGCCGCCTCCCCCTCCCCGCCGTCTCTCACCTCGGTGCACCGGGGCCTGCAGCCAGCTCCCACGTAAACTGACTGCGGGAAAGCAAATGGCTCATGCAAAGCAGGAGCACAAAGCCCCGGGAGGGGCGCGGGAGGGGCGGCGGGCGGGCAGCCCCGGGAAGGGCGCGGGAGGGGCGGCGGGCGGGCAGCCCTGGGAAGGGCCGGGCTCCGAAGGCCTTTTAAAAACCTGGGCCGTTGGAAGCGGGAGGAGCGAGGGAGGGGCAGCTGGGGGGGCTTTGACCTCGGGGTCCTGCTCCGTAAATTTGAATGCAACCGTTTGACTGGAAGAACAGCCAAACAAAGCCGGGCCGAGCCCGGACTTGCCGCTGCCCTTCTCACCTGTGAATCAGGGGATTTGCATAGGCTGGATTCCGAGCAAACACCCGGCTCCTCCTCGGCTGCCCCGGGCCTGGCATCTATGCAAAACAGCTTTCGGGGCGTTGGGCCGAGGCCGCGGCGGAGGGCTTTCCCCCGGGAACAAAGCGGGCTGGGGCGGGCGTCCCACGCGGGCACCTGCCCTCGCAGGAAGGATCCTTGGACGTTCTGCAAGTGTGGGATTTCCGGAGTCGTTTTTTATCTCTTGGGGGGGGGGGCGCAAACCCAAGACGGCCCAGGTTGCTAGCTTTGGCCAAGGGTCCTTTTGCCTCCCCCTCCCCAGTTCTTAGAGAGTGACCTAGCCCGAGGAGGCTGAGTGGGGGTTTGGAGGCTGCCTTCTCCTTGGAATCCCGGGCATTCGGAATCAGAAAGCCATCTCTTGGTTCCCCAGTGGATCGCCCTGGGACACAGCTCTCCACCGCCCGCAGGCCTGGAGCGCGGTCTCAGACACTCAGGTGGCGCCGGGGACCCGAGCCGGAGGATCCCGACCTGCCCACGGCTAGAGCTCGGGATAGAAGCCCCGCCCTTCCGTCCCTCCTTATTTCCAGAGCTTCCTTCTGCTGCCACCCCTTTGCATCTGCTTCCCGGCAGTCCCTCCAAACCACTGTGCCAGGACCGAGTTAGGAAAGGCTTCCGATTGGCACTCATGTCTTTCTCCCTCCTTTCCCAAGAAGTTCAGGATCTCAATCTTCTCCTCACACTCACTAAGATAAAATGCACTGCGCTTATACTTTGCAGATCTTAATTTTATTTTTTTTTCTTACAAAGATGAAGATGGTTTTGAGGTATTTAGAATAGGGAGTCAACCATGTCGTATACAACATACAAAGGGATACAATTATTATTACTTCTGTCTTCTTATTTATTTAATATTTTTTCCAGTTACGTTTATTTTATTTTTTATTTTTTGGCTGAGGCAATTGGGGTTTAATGACTTGCCCAAGTTCCCACACGCAGGACACATTAAGTGTCTGAGGCCAGATTTGATCTCAGGTCATCTCAACTTCAAGGCTGATGCTCTATCCACTGCACCCCCTAGCTACATTTAAAACAATTTTCTTACATTTGTTTTGTTATAAACTTTTGAGTTTTAGGTTCTTTCCCTTATCCCCAGCCCTAGCCTCCATTAAGAAATGTGAAGTTGTGCAAAAACACGTTTCATATTGCACTTTGCAAATCTTAAAGTCTTACATTAATATAACTATTTTTATCCACTCCCCCCAGCTTATCAGCCTGGGAAGATCTTCTTACCTTTGTCAGCCATGGACTGGTCATATCTTTAATATTTACTGAGAGCTATTCTCCCTCCATGATCCAGTACTCTGAAACTCTTCTCTTGGATCACAATTTTCCATCCTTCTTGCTTTTCCTTCTGCTTTACTTCTTTTTAAAAATTGTAGTTATTTGTGAGGCATTCTGGGGTTAGGTTCAGGATCGATCACACAACTATTGTCAAGAATCTGAGGTAGGATTTGAACTCAGGTCCTCCTGGTTCTAGGGTCAGTGCTCTGTTTTCTGTGACCCTTAGCTGCCCATCCCTTTACTTCTTCTAAACCTTTTTTTTCATGTTCCTTGAAAGTTAGGGTCATTCTAACCTTCTTCCCTCTGATGTTATTTACCTCTATTGTCTTGATCCTCTAGTTAAACAACTATACCTTATCTTCTCCCTTGTCCATGCTTTGAGAAACACTAATCTTGGACTATCTCCACCAGATTCCCTTTTCTGTTCATCCTTGAAGGGCTACTAAACATCACTAGAAGAAATCACATCGCCATGCAGAGTCTATTATCTCATTTTATCTGGGCTCTCACCGCTGCTGGGCAATCTTGGATCACCTACAATACCCTTCTAATTATTTTCTCTGTTTCCAGTCTCTCCCCACCCCAATCCATCTTCCCCATTGCTGCCAAAGTAATTTTCTTAAAGCTCAAGTTCCACCACGTTAACCTTATGCTCAATAAATTCCAGATGTTTCCTATCACCTCTATAATCTCCTTCATTTGTTATTTAAACTTCTTCACAACCTGGTTCCTTTCAGCTTTTCCGGCTTTCTTATGCATTACTTATTTTTTATATACACTAGGATCCAGTTATATTGTTCAATTTGCTGTTTTTCATACCCATTACTCCCTCTCTCATATTCATGATGCTCCCCACTCCTGGAATACCCCTCTTCAGTTCACTTCTCAAAATCCCTAG
The DNA here is from genome assembly GCF_048593235.1 of Sminthopsis crassicaudata. Classification (NCBI taxonomy): domain Eukaryota; kingdom Metazoa; phylum Chordata; class Mammalia; order Dasyuromorphia; family Dasyuridae; genus Sminthopsis; species Sminthopsis crassicaudata. Next base: position 40,177,965 of record NC_133622.1, read on the forward strand.
TTTCCTTCAAGACCCATCATCAATGCTATTTTCTTTTTTTGATCTTTTTTCATTTTTCTTTCTTTAAATAATAGCTTTTTTATTTTCAAAATATATGCAGATAGTTTTCAACATTCACCCTTACAAAACCTTGTGTTCCAATTTTTTTTCCTTCTTTCCTCCTACTCCCTTACCTTCATGGCAAGTAATCCAATATATGTTAAACATGTGGCATTTTTCTATACATATTTCTACAATTATCATGCTGCACAAGAAAAATCAGATTAAAAAGGGAAAAATGTGAGAGAAAATAAAAGCAATCAAACAACACAGAAAAGGTGAAAATGTTATGTTGTGAAGCACACTTAGTTCCCACAGTCCTCTCCCTGGATGTAGATGGCTCTTTTCATCACTGAACAATTAGAACTGGTTTGAATCATCTCATGGTTAAAGAGAGCCACGTCCATAAGAATTGATCATCGTATAATCTTGCTGTTGCCATATACAATGTTTTCCTGGTTCTGCTCATTTCACTCAGCATCGGCATCTCTAAGTCTCTCCAAGCCTCTCTAAAATTACCCTTCTGATCATTTCTTATAGAAAAGTAATATTCCATAGCATTCATATACCACAATTTATTCAGCCATTCTCCAGTTGATGGGCATGCACTCAGTTTCTAGTTTCTAGACACTACAAAAAGGCTGCCACAAACATTTTTGCACATGTGGGTCTCTCTCTTTCCCTCCTCCAAGATCTCTTTGGGACATAATCCCAGAAGAAACATTGCTGGGTCAAAGGGTATGCACAGTTTGATAATCCTTTGGACATAGCTCCAAATTGCTCTCCAGAATAGTTGGATCCGTTCTCAGTTCCACCAATAAGACATTAGTGTCCCAGTTTTCCCCTCATCCCCTCCAACATTCATCATTATCTTTTCCTGTCATATTAGCCAATCTGAGAGATGTATAGTGGTATCTCAGAGTTGCTTTAATTTTCATTTCTCTGAAGTGAGCAGAACCAGGAGAACATTATACACAATGACAGCAAAATCATGTAATGATCACTTATGATAGACTCAGCTCTTCCCAAGACAATTCCCAAAGACTGGTAATGGAAAATGCTATCCAGCTCCAGAGAAAGAACTATGGGGTCATAAAGCAGATCAAAGCAGAATATTTTTCACTACATTGTTATATTTTCTCTCTTTTGGCTTATTTCTTTCACAGCATGACTAATAGATTTGCTTTATAGGATTTCCCCTGTATAACCTATATCAAATTATTTACTGTCTGAGGCAGGTGTGGGGAGGAGAAGAAGGGAAAAGTTTGGAACTCAAAAAATTTCTTTAATGAATGTCTTATATAGTTTTTACATGTACTTGAAAAAAATGCTATTTTTTTTTAAAAAAGAAAGATTAAGATTATAGAGCTTGCCTCCCACAAGAAGAACACTAGAAAAGGAACTGGAAACACTGACTTATCTTGTTCTTAACCTGGAGTCTTTAGATCTAATAATTTCAAGGGATTTATAAACATACATGGGGAAAAGTTGCTTTATTTTGATATATTTGGTTTCCTTTGCAATACCATACATTTTATTTTATGCATTTAAAAACATTCTAAGAAGGGGTTGATAAACTCATCAGATTGCCTACAGGGTCTAGGACACATACGCTAATAACTTCAGTTCAGGAAGTCAGGAGTATTAAGCTGCAGAGGTAGCAAGGTAATAGCTGGGAGTCATAGCAATTAGGTATTATTAGTCTCTTTGGAAGGCTGAGCTTCTTTGCTGGTGTTTGAGATCGGCCCCTTATATTTAATGGCAAAATCAATGGTCCTCAAATTAGAAAGAGAAAGAACTCTTTACCCCAAAGCAGTAGAGTTTCCATGTGGCTTTCTTTATGTGTCTATGTTCCTTTTTGTTATTTTACGTGTGTCCCTAGGGAAGTTTTTTGTGACAATCCACACTGACCAAGATCTTGAGCACCAAGAATTAAGATGTTTTTGTGATGGTGAATCCACAGATCAGAAGCAGCTGGATCTCATACCCTCCACAACATTCATCTTGCGAAGAATAATTATGTCAGAAACCCTAAATGGAGAGAGGTGGATTTTTCCCATTATGGAACATAAACAAATGGAGCATTATTTTATATAAAGAGCATTGCCAAGCCAGGAATCCTCTGACACACTGGAAGAAGATGGCACTCAGCAGTGAATGTGCCCCTGTAGTTGTTCTTTAAGTTCATGGTCTCCCTACCCCAGGAAGTCAACTAAATATATTCTGAGTAGTCAAAAAGCGCCCTCCCATGAATGATGGCGGGGTGCCAGCCTGGTGTGCCTTCTGCGGCTGCCGCTCAGCAGTCAGTACCCACCTTCTGTGTAGACTGTGATTTGAGAGATGCCAAAGGGCTTCTGTAACCAAAAATATCTCTCCCCTACTAGCCTGCCTGAAATTCCCAGCAACAGCTGGATTCCTTAAACATCTTCTTAATTAATCCAGAATTATATCTGAGTAAAAGCATTATATTCTCTGGGAGGAATATATATTAACTAGGATTAGATTGTCTGAAAAAGCCATTACATCCATTGTCAAATACAAGGGAAATTCCCGGAGGAAATGGGACTTACAAGGGGTAGATTTTGATGAAAGAAAGAAATCAAGACCATGGCACATTACCCAGGGTAGGTAGGACCCTGAAATAGCAAGATCCTGGGAAATCAAGAGATAGCCGAATAACACCGAATACCTGGAGGGGAGAAGTGTCAAAAATAAAATCCAAAAGAAGAACAAAAGGGGAGGTGGTGCTGAAGACAAGCCGATTCAATATTGCTTAATACCTCCCCTGTCAAAATCCTGCGGCTCAGAGAATCATGGATTTATTGTGAAGGTTGAGGCGTCCAACTTCCTCTCTTATGAAAGAGGAAACAGATCCAGAAAGGGGGAATGACCTACCTTGACTTGCCCGAGGTCACACAGTATCATAGCCAACATTTGAACTCTGATTTTAAAGCCACTCTACCATGTGTCCCTATATTATGTTCTATGTTTTCCTAAGACCCTAAAAGCATTCCCCTGTCCCTTGGATCATGGGGGACGCATTTCAGCTCTGCATACCGGAGCTACTTGGTTAGACTATATCTGGCCAAGAGCATCACTGCTACTTCTCAGACTTTCATGGCAGGTGAGCTATCTGATCTAATGCTGCATAATGTTAAGTATTCCATGCTGGAGAAACTGGGTTGTTGGGGGTTTTTTTAAGTGAAAGTGAAGTTTGTGATAATTGAGACTTACACAACCTATTGGGACCCGGACATGACTTATTCATGTTTCTTAGCTTCCTTCAAGATTCAATTCATGAAAAAAGAAAGTCTTGCCCGATCATCCTAATTATTTATACTCTTTTCCTCCTTAAGTTATCATGTCTATTATTGTTTCCATGCTGTATTTCCCTAGTAAAATATAATCACCTTGAGGGCAGGAATCATTGTCTTCCTCTAGTTCCTCTTACCTAGTATATAAATGTTTGTTGAATTCATTTAAATCGCCTCATTGCTCTCCACACGTAAAGTAAACACAGGGATTGAAGGCCACCTTATTTTCTTTCTCTAGAATAGCACATATGCTCTGGCTCTCTCTATTCCAGAACTAGGATACCATTACTCCCTCCCCCACCTCAATATCTCCTGAGTTTCTGGAGAGATTTTAGGGATCTCTTCTCTGCTGCAATCAGCTTTAACCCCCAACCAGATATATTCCCCACCTCCCCATTCTTCAATTCCACTAATTAGGACCCAGTTCTCTTTAGCCATTAGCATCCATTAGTTTTCACAAAAAGATCATTACTTTAAGTACTTCTGTACAGACATATCTCCTTTTATTGTGCCATGCTTTATTCTGCTTTGCAGATAATGTGGGAGTTTTTTATTTTGTTTTGTTATACAAATTGAAGATTTGTGACATCCCTGCATCTAACAAGTTTATTAATACCATTTTCCCACCAGCATGTGCTCACATCATGTCTCTGGGTCACATGTTGATAATCTTTGCAATATTTCAAACTTTTTCAACATTATTATCATTATATCTGTGATAAGTGATCTTAGATCTTACTATTGTAATTGTTTGGGGGCACCATGAATCTTGGCTATATAAGATTGTAAACTTAATAAATTTTGAAGTTCTGACTTCTCCAGCAACCTGCCATTCTTTCCCTCCCTCTTTCTTTCCTTCCCTCCCTCTTCCTCCCTTCCCTCCCCCTCTCTCTCTATTGTCTTTCTCTGTCTCCCTCTCTCTCTTTCTCTCTCTGTCTCTCTGTTTCTCTATCCCTTTGTTTGTCTTTCTCTCTCTTTCTCTTTTGTCCTTGTCTCTCTCTCACTGTATCTCTCTCCATCTCTCTCTCCTTCTCTCTCTCTCTTTCTCTCTCTCTCTCCTTCTCTCTCTCTCCTTCACTCTCTCTCTTTCTCTCTCTCTCTCTCCTTCTCTCTCTCTCTCTTTCTTTGTCTTCCTCCTTCTCTCTCTCTCTTTCTCTGTCTCTCTCCATCTCTCTCTCTTTCTGTGTCTTTCTCTGTCTCCGTTTCTCTGTCTGTCTGTCTCTCTCTTTCTCTGTCTCTCTTCTCCATACATACCTATTCCCTTAGACACAACAACATTAAATTGGGCCAATTAAAAAAAATCAAGTGTTCAAATTAAAGGAAGAATCAATCGATGCAGCAAATTTCATTCTTATTTTAAGAAATTACCAAAACCACCTCCTAAGTTTCAGCAACCATTATCCTGATCAGTTACCAGCCATCAACACCAAGATAAGACTTTCCACAACAATAGGATTATTACTCGCTAAAATAGTTGGCTTTTTTTTTTTTAGCAATAAAATATTTTTAATTGGCACATTAGGTTTTTTAGATATAATATTATTCTATGCTTAATAGACTAAAGTACAATGTAAGCACGACTTTTATATATATTGAGAAACCAAAAAAAAATTCATGTGACTTATTTTATTGCAATGCTTGCTTTATTTCATTAATAGTACCACTTTTGGTGGTGGTAAGGAATTGGAAATTAAGGGAATGCCCTCAACTGGGAAGTGGTTGAAGAAATTATGGTAAACAAATGTAATGAAATACTTTTGTTCTATAAAAATGATTAAAAGGCTGATTTCAGAAAAGCCTGGAAAGATTTAACATGAACTGATGCTGATTGAAGTGAGAACCAGGAGAACATTGTACATAGTAATAGCAAGATTGCGTGATGATCAGTTATGATGGACTTAGTTCTTCTCAGCAATACAGTAGTCCAAGACAATTCCAAAAATCTTGTGATGGAAAATGTTATCTACATCCAGAGAGAGAACTACGGAGACTGAATACAGATTAAAACATGTTATTTTTACTTTTACAAACTTTGGATTTTGTTTTTTCTTTCTTGCAGTTTTTCCCTTTTGTTCTGATTCTTTTTTCATAACATGACTAATATGGAAATATGTTTAACATGATTATGCAAGTATAGCCTATATTGGATTGCTTGTTGGCTTGGATGAGAAGAAAAATACGGGAGGGATGGAGAAAAAATCATTTGGAACTCAAAATTTTATGAAAATAAGTGTTGAAAACTATATTTACATGTAGTTAGAAAAAATACTATTAAGTAAAAAAAATACTTGCTGTATTTCATTGGTCTGGAACTGAACTTGTAATATCTGATCTATGCCCACAGTAAGAACAACAATACAAACATCTCTCCCCAACACTTCAAGGCTACACCCTTTCCTACTTGTAGTCTCTGGGGAAAGTAAGCTTCTACTTAACTCAATTCCTAGGAGGCACTAGTTCCACCAAGGTCAAGTCCAAATGTGCCATGGCTTCCAGATGACCCTTTCCCCTGCTTTTCTAGGCAGCGATGCAAAGGTTATTTCTTGCTCCTCAGGGTATTGCTGCATTCTTGGCTCCAAATCCAAGACTCTGGAACCTCAGGATGCCAAAATGCCCTCTTGACTTTTCAAAACTTAAGATCAAAGGCTCCCATCCCTTCATCTAGAAAAGAAAAAGGACAAACACTGAGACAAAGGATCAAGAGGCCATATAACCTCAGAGGAGGAAAAAGTGTTTCTACAGACTTATTGACCATCATAATCAAACCCACCAAAGAGCAATTGGAGACAATGAAGTTATAAAACTAAGCTGAGGTTGATAGGTCTTCTTGAAGGTATCCTCCAAGTCTAGCTAGGTATCAATCAAAAACAAAAACAAAAAACAAAAAAAATGGTGGGTACTGTGGTTGATGGTGGTAGTAGTGTGGGGATAGAACCTCCTAATTACCTGAGAGTGGACCAGAACCAGTTACAAAACCCATGCTCCAAAGTCTGGCTGTCCCAGCTACTTTCTCCCATTCCCATCCCTCTCCCACCAGCAGACTCCCCTCCTCTTCCTTATGGGAGACTGACATGCATACAGATACACTGTACGTATAGCAGTCCCCTTCTAGCCCCTCCACTTGGTCAGTTCTCTGTTTCTAATAATAGTAAAAATAATAATAATAATAGCTCTCATCAGTATAGTGCTTTATAGTTTATAAAAGTGCTTTCATATGATCCTCAGAATAACTTTGAAGTAGACAAAGTGGTATTTGCCTCATTTTACAGAGGAGGAAACTGAGGTCCAGAAGTGAACTCATTTGCCCAAAGTCACATAATTAGTAAGGAAACACACTTCAACATGAATGAAGACCTTCAGGTTCTAAATCCCGAGTTCTTTCCACTAAATTTGAATGTGTTACAACGGGTCATGTACAACATACACATGTACAATAAACACAGAATATCCCAAAAGTTTTAGTGAAGTTTTAAGTTATAGAAGACTCTGTATTTGCTAATCACTTGTGTCAAAACTTAGTTTTCATTGCAATTTTCCATTCCACGTCCTATCATACTTTGTGCATTTTCTTCTGTGGGTATTTCTGGAACACATGAGCACAAGCAAAAAGCTCCAAAGATCCACACTCTGTGAGATGGAAACCTAAGACACTGTCCAATAAGAATACCATAGTCATCATCAGACTTTACATAGAAGATAAACAAGGCAAGCAGAAAATTCAACTAAATTCAATATGACTTTATTGAGCACCTACTTGGTGCTCAGAACTGTGCTAGGTTCTTGGAACAAAGAATGGGAGAATAGTTGGTTTAGATCCATATTTTGGGTGGAAGCAAAGACCTTTGTGACCTGGGGAGGACAAGTTCTCCTATGCCCTTTGGCCCTGAGCTTCTGGAGGAAGCTAATTATGACACTCTTGGGACCTCTTTCCAGCCGCTGCCCAGACCCAACCTAGTTATAACCCATTGGATGGTTTTGTTGTATTAATTATAAAACTTTTATTCTGATTCATAGATGTCACACATAAACTCTGGGCCCAACAACACTCAAGGGTACACATTAAAATATTTAACCAAATAGATAAAAATAAAATAGACCATAGGTGATATTTTAAAGCTGCAAGGATCCATATTTGGGATCTAATGGCTCACTTTTACTTGAGTTTAATATCATTGCTATAATTAAATGATTTATAACTGGTTATAAACCTTTTTTGGTTGTATTAACTCATGCTATTTACACAGCACTAGAGATGCTGATCTGTACCAGGGACCATATCCTTCCTCACCATCCCTGTCATCTATCTTGGCCATGGGGTCACAGGTGAGAGGCAGACTACCTCCATCACAAGAAATGCAAACGTAAACTGCACCAGCGGTGGCCACCTGGCACAAGATGGAAGCACACCACCAACAGCAGCGATTTGGCATAAAAAGGACAATCCTTTGATATTTATACAAACACATGCATTTTAATATGCGTCCTCCCTCCCTGCTCCTTCTGAAAGACATCCAAAAACTCTGTTGGAACTGAAAACACTTTATATTTATGTATCACCATTTATGCAGGGAACGCAAAGTGCTTGCCAAATCTTATCTCATTAGTTCTCACAACCCTGAGGGAAGGAGCTGGCAAGCATTCTTAGCCTCATGTGACAGGTAAGGAAACTGAGGCAGAGTTTCATGCTTCATTCAGGTAGAGTAGGGAGTACAGTTAGAGAAAAAAGCTGTAAAAAAGTCTTGGACTTCTCTTTCTTTCAGATACTCATCTAATAAAATCAAGGTGAAAGCATAATTTTTTTTTGATTTTGTAAAAAGTACAGATATGCACATATATATCAAACACTTTTAATATGAGTAACACAGGGAAGTACTCTACAATCTTTGCTTAGTTTTCTTTTGCACACAAAAATTTAGATTGAAAGCTCTTTATTTTGTAAATACAGAATTGGAGATTTACAAAACCAGAATGTAGAATAAAAGCCTTGTGTGATTTCCTTGATGATCTGATCATGAACAGGTGACCTCTGAAGAATTTAGTGCCTTCATTACATCACTTAATAAACTTGGGGGGAGGGAGAGTCAGCTGGATTCCATGGAATAGGAAAAATTTAAACCAGCCTGAATTTTCACAAGTTGCTAGAGAATGGACACAAAACAAGGAAAATTCATAGAAAAGAAGATATTTTTCAAAATGTGAGTTATTAGTGATCTATAATAGCTAACATGTCCCTTGGTATCTCTCAAAGTCAGGAGAGCTAGAGAAAGATTTCTAGGAAATTTGAGTGGACCCAGCCTTTCTTACCCCATTGGAGATACATTAGGACATGAACAAGAATCGGCCAGAATGAGGGGGCATGAGGGTAGTCCCCTCATAAATGAGATTACAACTCCATCAAAGTTTAAAGAAATGACTCAAAGGATTTGATGACCTTTGTGATAAAGCTCAAACAATGCCATCAAAATGGAGTGTGCCAGCTGTAATTCCATAGGAGCACCAGGGTTGAGTTACCTGGGGGCTAGTTTAGAACTAGTTCCCACATGCACCCCATTCACTTCCTAACACCTCCCTAATCCCTAAACCCTAACCCACTCATCTGAAGAAAAGGGGGAAGGAAGATGTACTAGTTTGTCTGGTTTTAAGAATAGGGCTGATATAATTTGGACCTATGCCCATAGGTTTGAGAGACCTATGCTATCAAACTGTGCAGACCCTTTTATCCAGCAGTGTCTCTGCTGTGTCTGTATCCCAAAAAGGTCTTAAAGGAGGAAAAGTGCAAAAATGTTTGTGGCAGCCCTTTTCTTAGTGGTGAGAAACTAGACACTGAGTGGATGCCTATCAGTGGGAGAATGGTTGAGTAAGTTATGGTATATGAATGTTATGGAATATTATTGTTTTGTAAGAAATGACCAGCAGGATGAATACAGAGAGATTTATATGAACAGATGCTGAGTAAAGGGAGTAGAACCAGGAGATCATTGTACATGCGAAAAACAAGATTATGTGATGATCAATTGTGATGAACCCAGCTCTTTTCAACAATGGGATGATTCAGGACAATTCCAATAGACTTGTGTGGAGAGAGCCATCTGCATCTGAGAGAGGACACTGAATCGGTATCACAACATGGTATTTTCACCTTTTTTATTGTTTGTTTGCTTGTTTTTTCTTTCTCATTTCCCCCCTTTTTGATCTGACATTTCTTTTGCAGCATAATAAATGTGGAAATATATTTTGAGGAATTGCACATGTTTAACCAATATCAAGTTATTTGTTGTTTAGGGGATGGGGGAAGTGGGAAGGGAGGGAGAAAAATTTGGAACACAAGGTTTTGAAAGGATGAATGTTGAAAACTATATTTGTATGTATTTTGGAAAATAAAAACATTATTTTTCAAAAAAAATAGGGCTGTTAAACACTAGTTGATCGAAGAACTGTATCTTAAATGAAGTAGATAAAATATAATGTAATATTATAATTTTTTGATACAATCAATATAAAAATTTGTTTTCCTTGACTGCAATTGTTTGTTTTCTCAATTGAAGGGTGGAGATGGGAAAAAAGAAGACAGATCTTCTTTAAAAATTAAAATAAAATCTGATTTTATAGAAGACTCCCTTCAAATTATAATGTAACATATGGATTGGCTAGTTATATACACATATGTGTGTAGGTTTTATGAATGATGTGGACAGAGATGATCTTAGTTCAGGCCCACCTCTGAAGAGACTAGTTTGGGGAAGAGTAAACAAGGTCTGAGATGGCTGAGATAAAGTGGTCTCCATTATGGATGAGTTAATAAATATTTAACAACCAGGTCTCTGAAACAAAAATAACAAAATGTACACATAAAATCCTTTTAAGTTTAACCTGCATTATTAATAATTTCTCCATCACTTTTTAAAGTTTAGCCAATCAATAAAACAATAATTCAAGCCCTGATCTATCGTGTTTGTCAATTTCTAAGATGTAAATATTCACACTGAAAATTTAACAACTGAGTCTCAGAAAACAGTTTGAGTTGCTTCCAGCATTCCTAGTCTAGAAAGGCTAGATTTATATTTAATTGCCATCTCTCAAATATCTCTAGTCTAGGGGTATAGTGTTTAGGATTTCAGAAGAAAAAGCACTTTCCTGACTGCTTTTTTCTCTAATTGTAGCTCTGAAGCCTCTCTCCAAAGGCTTCTTGCCTCTAGATTCAGAAGAGAGAGTGAGATTATTGACTTTGAGCGCTTTACCTCACTTAAATCCAGTTTCCTCACAAGTCAAGACCTCACCCCAATGATGTCATCCATCCTCTTGGAAAATAATTATCAACAACCACAAACTAAGTCCCTTAGGAGTAGACCTTTTTATACTTAGTATTCTCTCACCCAATCAGGAGTCATGATTCTCTCTGGAGATACAGCCCAGGGTTCTCCCTCTGAAAAAATACACCCCAGCCTTGGTCAGAAGCAGAGTTATAGAAAGTTATTATAGAAAGTTACTTCATCCTTCACTCTGTAAACACAAAAATTTAAATGTCTATTCTAGTAATAAGACTAGACATTTAGATTTTTGAACCCCTGAATCTCAGCTGCAGACTCATTGCTGAAGTGCCCCTTAGCCATGTGCAAGGTTCTCATCATTTCTATATGTCTTATTCTCCCCATTATTAAGGAAGACTTTGTCAAATTAACCAACACAACTGATTATAAAGCACTTGGCCAAGGAAAACTTGTGCTGTGTGAATTTTTAAAAGCAATAGAATGTTATTACTTCAGAAACTTCATAGCATCCTTGGTGTGGATATCATCTCTTAAGCAACACAGAGTGAAACTCCTCCATGCTTTATTGTATCACGGTCACCATTAGTACAAAATGTTGGTGGCCAATCTCCTAGCAATGAGCTGCTCCAGATTTACTTCTCAGGTGACACACACAGGGACTGGGGGCATTTTCATTGATTGTTCTTTATACCTGGAAATCCCTCTCTCTCTTTTTTAATAATATTTGTTTTACTTTTCAAAATGCATGAAAAGATAGTTTTCCACAGTCACCCTTACAAAACCTTGTGTTCCAAATTTTTCTCCCTCTCTCCTTCCCCTCCCCTAGACAGCAAGAAATTCAATATTAGTTAAACACCTACAATTCTTCTAAATTTTCCACGTTTATCATGTTGTAAGAGAAAAATCAGATCAAAAGGGAAAAAGAGAAAGAAAAAACAAGCAAGCAAACAACAATAACAACAATATTCCATGCTGTAATCCACAATTCAGTCCCCATAATGCTCTCACCAATACCTTCTGGCTTCCGTTCAGTCAAGGATAAATTTCTCTAGGAAGCCTTCTCTAATCTTTCTTAAGTCTAGTGCCTTCCTTCTTTTACTTATCTCCAGTTTCTCCCTATCACTATCTTGTTTGTATATAGTTGTTTGCAGATGGTTTCCTCCATTAGATGTGTACTCCTCACAGGCAGAGACTGATTTTTGCCTTTCTTTGCATCCCTCTGATTTAGCACAGTGCTTGACACATAGGAAGCTTTTAATCAATTGTGATCAACTGACTGGCTCCCTCTCCAAGCCCCTGTTTAAATATTTTCAGCTTGGTGGGAGGTGCCTGAACTTGCTTTTCACTGGCATAGCCCCCGAGAACTCAGGGTCACCTTCATCCATGATGAGGCATCAGACGGGGACTTTAATGGAAGAATGCTAAGTGAAAGAATAATAATAACTAACTAGTGTTAAATGCCCATAGTGCCAAGCTTATTAAATCTCTGACCCTGTTTTTACATAACAGTATATAGCACATTTTCAGCACCAGGACCTTAAAGCGAAATTTTGTCCATAAAACCCAATTTTTAATAATTATCTGTGTTCATATGAGGAAGAAAAATTGGCTATCAAACCAAGAACCAGAGCTACTTTTTGCTGTGTCCTGTCTAATCCTGGGAATGGTAAAGGGAAAAGAGATGGCAAATAGAGGTTTGGAGAAAATATTCATACTCTGCAGTGGTCAGATCAGTCAATCCCAAATAAAATTCAGACATATGGTGACGGTCACAAATTGTACCCACATGGGTGAGAAGTGTCTGTGTATAACTATATGACTTATCTTCTCCTTATTCAACTCCACAAATGTGTGTTAATCATTTACTGCATTCAAGGTACTGCCATATGAGAGATAAAACCAAAAAATAAATGAAAGTATCCCTCTCCAAGAAGCTTTCCCTCATTCATGCCTGCTTTTTCCCCCTTCATTCCTTCCCCCTTTCTCCTTGGTCTGTCCAACTGCCACCCTATAGAAGCCTCCATGCTTTCTTTCTCAAGGACTCCCCCCAAGCTTCACTTGGCTCATATCTGGACTCTCTCCCCCAGACTTCTTCTTTTTCCCTTTGTTTGACTCATCAGCCTTTTTCTTTTCCCCTCTCCCTTTTCCAACTCCTTAGTCTGTCTGCTCCCCTGAGAACATAAGCTCTGAAGGAGAGAGGAGCCATCTCCATTTCTCCTGTTTGTACGATGTGTAGAATAAAATAAAATACTTACTTTATGTTTTATCTATTTATCTAAAGGTGAATCAGAGAATATTTCTTGGGAGCTGATTTCTGCAATATTCCTCCTACTCTGATGAAGGAGCATTTTTCATTTATTATATTCACAATCAGGTTTGTTGGGCTCCATTGACTTGAGATAGCTTTTTTTTTTTGTTTTGCCATATTTGCATATCATCTTCAGGGTTGAGCAGAATTCCACAATCCACTCCAGAGAAAATAATGCTGCTTCCCACAGGTTTCCAAGCATTAACCCATGGGGAGCCCCCATGAACGATTTTGCTCTCGGCTCTAGCCTCCCAGTCAACAGCCACAATGAACCCCCTCCTGAAACTCCTCGGGCCAATTTCCCCTTATTTTTGAATTTGAAACAGTTAAGATAAATAAACCAGCTTCTATTTGACTGTGTCATAAACAAAAGAAACAGATGGTGGGGAGAGATTGAGTGACATCTCTAAAGTCTGTTGCAAACACACTTCACCCCCTTTCAGGGGGCAGTGCACTGTGGTACCCTGTCTAAGGGAGGATGTCTGATTTGTTTTATTCTTCATTTCCAGGAATTCCAAAAACTCCTTTTCTTCAGCTAAAGTTGCCACCAACAGGATGTGATTTGTTGAGTGAGTTCTTTCCAATGTGACTCCTTTGATGTTAGAGAGAAAACTAGGATTGTGGTCTAAGGAGTAAGTTCATGGGGGCAACTTGACACTTAGGGAGAAGATGGTTCCCCGATCCCCCTGGAGGCCATTGAAGGCCTAGGATGGAGTGTGTGACATCCTTACGTAATGTGGTTCAACCAGAGTCTTCATGCAATCTCATTAAAGAGGACAGGGAGAACTGAATGTTCAAGCAGGTGGCTCGTGAAACTTTTCTAAAGCAGAATTCCAAATTTTCTCTTAAATTGAGGAATTGTTTTTTTTAAATAATAAAACAAAAAAGAAGCTGATATTTATATGGGGTATCCCAAAAGTCTTAGTGAAGGATACTTTGTAAATTGCTCTTTTTTTCTTTTAAATTTTTTTTTTATTTATTTTATTCTAATTTATGGAATGCATCAATGGAATAATAAAAAAATGATTGCACATGAAGCTGCAAATTGATCATTACAACCTGCTATTCCTTTTAAAGATATAATAAAGTTATCATGTAAATTTCTATTTTTTTCCTTTTTTTCTTCTCTCTTCCCCCACCCCAATCCAGAGATGTCTATCATTGTATACATATACACACATCTGTATGCATATATATGTAAAATCATTCTATATGTATTTCTATTTATCAGTTCTTTCTCTGGGTGCAGATAGTTTTTCCTTCATATGAACTTTATAGTTAATTTGGGTATTTAAAATAGTCGATCTGACTTATTCATTCTTAAAAACAATATTGCTCTTACTGTGTACAACATTCTCTTGGTTTTGCTCATTTTGTTCCTCTTTACATATGTTCTTGTATTTGAGCCTGACAACAATGCTCAAAAGTGCTATTACATTTCCATTTTAAACATGGCAGGCTGAGGGGTAAAGTAACTTGTCTCACAGCTAATAGGGTTTAGGAGTGGGACCTTTCAGAAGCAAATGAGATAAATACCAACTCTAGGGCTTGGGACTGCTTCCAAGATGGCCATGCTGGGATGGATCTGTAACTTTCCCTAATCTCTCTAGTACTGGTCAGGGATAAAGCAGGAAAGTGTATACTACAGCTGCTATAATATCCTTGAGACTCAGGATACCTCCTGGCTCAGAGAAACCATCATGCATCATGGAGTAGAACAAACTGAATGCAGAATCTTCCTCAAAGCAGCCCAGAATCTTCTCAAGGCCCTAAGATCAAGCCAAACCTCTCTTAGAAGCCCTTTGAACCTCTCGGATGCATCTGGATTTATCATGGGTCAGCCTCCCAGGGTGGGATAGGGTTTGGGATACAATTCTAGAATGACCCTCAGGATAAATGGGCAATAAAATGTTTATGATGAGGCTATTCAGCCTTCTCTTCAGGGCTGAAAATGCTGAACAATAAAACAGCAATAAAAATAAAATTTTTTTAAAGTTTCCTTCTTTCTTTCTTTCTTTCTTTCTTTCTTTCTTCCTTCCTTCCTTCCTTCCTTCCTTCCTTCCTTCCTTCCTTCCTTCCTTCCTTCCTTCCTTCCTTCCTTCCTTCCTTCCTTCCTTCCTTCCTTCCTTCCTTTCTTTCTTTCTTTCTTTCTTTCTTTCTTTCTTTCTTTCTTTCTTTCTTTCTTTCTTTCTTTCTTTCTTTCTTTCTTTCTTTCTTTCTTTCTTTCTTTCTTTTTCTTTCTTTCTTTCCAGAAGAGATAGCTAGGAAACTTGAGGGCTAGGGAAGGGTTTGGGGGGAGGAAGAGAGAAAACATTGGAACACAAGGCTTTGCATATATTTTGAAAACAAAACCACTATTTTTTTAGTTACACAAAGAGTTAATTTATTACATTATCTGCAGCATTTAAGTTATTATGCTAAATCATCACTAGATGATTACGTTGAAGGTATTTTGTACCTTCAAGTTGATGGCTTTACAGTTGAGGAAATTAATCATACACATTTGAAAAGATACAATACATTAGATGTTAAATCTTGGTTCAGATTTAAGCTCTGACACAAAATAGATGTATGACATTAGACAAATTAATCTCTTTGAGCCTTCAAAGGGCTGGACTTATAAAAAGCTATTATTAAAAAAAAAAAAGGATGATTGACTAGAGTAGTGAGTAAGACATAATTTTGGCTATAGCTAATTAAGACTTGCTCTGGCCATACTTATTGATTATAAGGGAGGGTCCTTTGCAATTCTCTTTGTGTGGAAATGGTAAATCTCTCTAGTATCTCATGGACAGTATAGTCCACAGAGTCACAAAGTGATGGACATGATCAAGGACTGAACAATAATAACCAAAACACTGGGGACTGTGTGAAGGTCTGGAAAAGAAGGAAAGGAAAGGGAAAGGGGGAAACCATCCAAAGGGTGAAAAGATTCCTTTCCCAGAATGCCCTGATATAAAGAAGAAAAACCAAGTCCAATATTACTCATACCCAATCTGCCTTGATACACTCATTGACTCAGAGATAAATCTGTCTGCCTGACTGACTGCAAAACTCACCCAGAGGATTAAAAAATTATTCAGGGTCCAGGGTACATTTTGTAAGATAACTGTTGTCCTCTTGGAGAAAACTAGTGTATTTAAGCTCCATATGGTATGGCTACTTTGTGTTAGTTAACCCATCAGGGTTTGCTAATCTGGATCAAAGCCTCCAGCATGTCTTCCCTTCCATTTTGATGTCAAACACCAGCTGTGTTATTGTGCCTTTATAGTCTGAGTTTTAACACAGGGCAAGCTAAGGGCAAGAGGTCTTTTAATTTGGGGGAGCAGTCTCTCTGTAGCTATTCTCAAAATGCATTTGTTCTTTGCGATGGGCCAGTTGTTCTGGCGAAAGAATGGCGGGCAGTGTTCATCTAAGAAGCTTGGCAATATGTTTAAGAAGTACCAAAAGAACTTCTCTCAACAGGCTTGATAAGTTATTTAACTTATGTTTTTCACTCAAGTCAACTCTTTGTGACCCTGTTTGGGGTTTTCTTAGCAGAGATATATAATATTTTGCTATTTCTTTCTCCTGCTCATTTTACAAATGAGGAAACTGAGGCAAACAGAATGAAGTAACTTGCCCAGGGTCACATAGCTAGTAAGTGTCTGGCCCTATCCCTTGTGTTTGAACAATTTCATAAGGCATTATTTGTGTGGGTTCTCCTGGTGGATTTGGATTCAGAGGATCTGGATCCAAACCTATCTGAATGACTTTAACCAAGCTCTCATCTTGCTGAGGGCTGGTTTCCTCATCCGTAAAGTTCTTAAGCTGAATTTGATAATCGTGTTCCGGTTCTGATCTGAATCTGGGATCCCATAAATGTAGAACTCTACCAGAGGCCTTCTTTACCAACTTTCATAGCTTGAAGGGCTAAGGAGTGGAGGGAAGCCCTTTCTAGGGCGAGAATCAGTTTCTTCCTTGAAGAAGAATTTGTTGCTATTTGCCTACAGTCCAGCACACCTGGATCCCAGCAGAATCCCCAAACAACCAAACAGACAAAGAGCCCCGAGGGGGTCAGAAAACTCAACTGCCATCCCCTCCCTCCCCTCCATTTCAGCCATTAACAAACAATAACTCCACTGCCTTTTTCAAAGCTTCAAGCTCCCACTCTCCGCCTATAGCAATTAAATCCCTGCCAGTTAAAAGGCCAGAGGGAACAGGTGTTTCTGACCTGTTTTCTTTCATGAAAGGTGCCAGGCTGACAGTCCCACAGACCGCAGACTTCTTTGTTCACTTCACGGCTTGATCATTAGCTAGTCTGCAGGTAGGAGCTCCCCTTCTCCACCCCCTAACTTTCAGGATCGCCTGTGCCGGGTCCTGCAACTTGGGCTTCTGGGGTGATCCTAGGGGGATGGGCATCCTGGTTCTCATCCCCGCCTCCCCCCCCAAGCCTTGGAGCAGGATCCAACTGGGGAGACAAGTTCCCTAGGGAACTGTCCATCCAAGGATTTACAGGAAATTCTTGATTTCAAGATAATGGACACTCCTTGGCTCCCAGACATTTTTCTACCTTCTAGTTCCCTCCTTCCCTGCACAAAGTACCCCACCCCCTCCTGAGGGTGTTTGAATGTGCCTTGATCTTCCTGGACAACTGTCCCAAGCTGGCGCTGGGCCCCTCTGAGCTCACAATCATTCCCTCCTCTTCAATTAATAATCGGTATTGCTAATACTTGTTGGTGACTTCATATCTTTTTTAAAAGGCTACCAGCTCCATTTGATCTTTAACATCCCCTCACAGAAAGAACTGACAAAGCCTGACTGCAAATTGAAGTATATTCTTATATACTTATATTTTCTTTTCATGATTTTTTCCTCTAGTTCTGTTTCTTCTTTCACAATATAACTAATGTTAAAATATGTCTTATCTTCTTGCACATGTATAACATATCAGATTGCTTACCATCTTGGGGAAGGGGGAGGGAAGGAAAAGAAAGAGAAAATTAAAAAAAAATGAATGTTGAAAATTGTCTTTACATGCAATTAGAAAAAAATACTATTAATAAAAAAATTCCTCATAATCTCTCCCCATGCAATCTCACCCTCTGCAACTCTAGTATAAATCTTCTAGTCAATGAGTAAAAAAAGTATTTATTAAGCACCTACTATGTGTTAGGTACTATGTAATCCATGAAGGATCAAGCCAATGGGCTGGAGGCCTTCCTCTTGTCTGGAACTCTTAGCCAAAACAAAATTAGAGACTCTCAAGAAAAAAGCAAAAAGGATTTTTTTTATGAAAAAATGGAGCTCCCAGCAACAGCAGTGTTGGTATAGGCGTACAAAGCACAAGCTGCAAACAGGATTATATAGGTTCTAATCCACCCAGAGACTAAAAATTTACCTTAGAAACAAAGACTACTAGCCAATGACACACTCTCTACCATATTGGGAACTTAATGCTAATGAAAAGGGAGAGTGGACCAGAGGGGAATGCAAGTTTATCTAAGATAATCACATACCTGCAGCTTTTAGCTGTGGCTCAACTTGTTATTGCAAAGTCTCAAGTCACAACTAGGACATGGGTCAGTCTTCCCTCAGTCTATCCCATTCACTCTGATCTTTTAGGATGACAGCTCTAGAGCCGCAAGGAACTTTTGAGGCTATCTAGCACAACTTTGCCATTTTAGGCAGAAAACTGGAAGTTAGAGTTTGAATGACTTATAATCACACACATAGTAAGAAGTAGAGACAGAATTTGAACCAAAGGTCATCAACTCAAAATCCAGCATTTTTACCATTATGCCAATATCTTGCTGGTTATGTATCTATGATATATTCTTCTCAGACATTACTGGCTTGTGTTTTTTTCCAGTCATTCTAGTCTTAGATATTGAATTTTCTGAGATGTATTGGTAAAGGTTTAACAAATGGCTCACAGAAAAAAGAAATTCACAGAATATATATATATTTTTAGTGAAAATAAACATTTTGTTATTTTCCTTTGTTTTTCTTGTTCCTTTTTAAATGGCAATTTTTTTCTAGTTACACATAACACTCATTTTTAAAAAAGTTTTGAATTCTAATGTTTCTCCTTCCTTCCTTCTCCTTTCTCCTCCCCAAGACGGTAAGCAATCTTATATAGGTTATATATGTGTAATCATATAAAATAGAGCTTCTTAAATTTTTTCCACTCTGGACCCCTTTTCACCTGAGAAATTTTTACATGATTCAGCTGTTATATAAGTATATAACATAGATATACAAATCAAACATTTACTGATAATAAATTGTAATTTTGTAACCTCCCACATTCAGTTACTTGACGCTATATGGGTTTAAGAAGCTGCGATATAAAACACATTTTCACATTATTTCTGTTGTGAAAGAAGAGAACAAAGGGAAAAACCCACAAAAGAAGCAAAAAGTGGAAATACTATTCAATCTGCATTCAGTTTCCATCTGTTCTTTCTCTGGATGTGAGTAGCATTTTTTGATCATGAGTCTTTTGGAATTATCTTGAATCATTATATTGCTGAGAAAAGCTAAATCAGTCATAGTTATCATTGTACAATGTTACTATTACTGTGTACAATGTTCTCCTGGTTCTGTTTATTTCACTTTGCATCAATTTATATAAGTCTTTTCAGGTTTTTCTGAAACACAGTAAATACTTTTTAAGGTGAATATGCATTTTCTTAAGTCTAGACAATCAATCAATCAGTCAAGATCTGGTTTGTGATAGTTTTCGAGGTATAAATGCTCATAGTGAAAGTCAAATCATAGCTGATTTTAGCTGATTTCAGTAAACACCTTGCTTTTACTCCACAAGAAGTCATCAGCAATACGGTAGAGCTTACCTACACCCATGAAGGATTTCTTCTTTCCTTGGGTCACCTATGCCATGGAATGGTTGTGCACTCTTGTGCTATGAGAAATGATGAGCAGGATGCTCTAGGGAAAAGAATTTATCCAATTGATGCAGTGTAAAATGAGGAGAACCAGAACTTGGTACATAGTGGCAGCCCTATTGTAGATGACCAACTTTGACTGACTTAGCTATTCTTAGTAATACAAGACAATTGCAAAGGACTCATGCTAGAAAATGCTATCCATCTCCAGAGGAAAAAATGATGGCATCTGAATGCAGATTGAAGCACATTATTTTTCATTTTTTGTATGTGTGGATTTTCTTTTTGATCTGTGTTCTTTCACAACATGACTGATATGAAAATATGTTTTGCATGATTACATATGTATAGCCTTTATCAAACTGCTTTCTGTCTCAGGGAACAAGGGAGGAGAGGAAGAGAGATCATTTGAAACAGAACATTTTAAAATACAAATGTCAAAAATTGTTTTTACAACTAATTGGGGAAAATATTATTCATAGTTTAAAAAAATCAAATAGTTCCTCTTCTCAATTACATATGTTCCATGAAAGGGATAAATCCATTCTCTTCTATTATATCACAGCTTTCAGTGAAATTCACTTTAGTATAAGTGAATCCCTTTAGTATAAGTGAATCCCTTTAGTATAAGGCTTTGCCTTTTTTTATCATCAGCTAATAAAGATTATTACTTCCATCATCATCATTCAGATGGAAAAAAAAGTGTCTCCTTCCAGTACCAAAAAAGCAATTTTCCTTCAGAAACAAAGCTCAGCTTTGATTGTCTAAGACAGAAGAAAGACTCATTCCAGTGGTGAAATTTTCAAGCCACATAGAAGGGAGGGTCATACTATGACAGGAAAGTTGGGGAGACATATGGGAACAAATGAAGTCTTTCATTGGCTTTTAGATTGCACAAGGTGGGCTGTGCCCTTAACATTACTTGATGTTTTTAGTCATGGCTGGCAGAATGATACACAACAGAAGGAGTTTGGGCTCAAGAGTCCGAGAATGGGTTCAAACCCCACTTTTGATGTTTTTTGTCTATGTATCAAGTCACTTAGTCTCCTTGAGACTCAGTTTCCTCATCTGCAAAATGGGGAAATTGAAGTAAATTGATTCTGGGATCATTGCTACTTCTCTGGAGCTGGGTGTCCTATGTTGAGTGTGCTTGAAGGTGCGAAGACTATCTAAGATGTGCATAGGAAGGTTCTCACTCGTTAAAAAAAGACCTCTCACTCAAATTAAAGTAGACTCATTAGGAAGCCCCAGACTGGGGTTCACCTAAAAAAAGCATTAACTCAAAAGGGATAAAAGTGGTAATTTGTTGTTATCCTGCATCTTTTTGGACCACCAACATTAAAGGATGATGACTTTACTTACTCATCAATTGGACTTAAGTGAGGTAGAGTTGCACAAAGGTATCAGCCTTCCTCTTCCACACTCATCAAAGTCCAGTGACAAGCTAAACGTCAGGGTGACTGGGGATGGCCCAGGATGCAGTGGATGACCTTGGCAGCTTTGATGTCTGACCAAACTCTGTGCTCCATAGCACTTAGTTCATGGCCATTAAAACCAGTTGCTCTTATCTGCCCATTCCACCAGGGGAAGACTTCACCTACTTGAGGTGTTTCACTGAAAGCCCCACAGCCTTATTTGACCCCCACAGGGCCAGCTAATCCTATCTTCATTATAGATTTTAGCTTTATTGCCCCACTTAAGGAGGGCAGTATTTCTCCCAAACAAAAGGAAGTGACAAAACCCTAAGAAGAACCCAGGAGGTAACCCTACTCATGGGAAAAATAAATCTCACCAAAACAATGGGGTCAGCTTGTGAGCAGACTAATTAACACACTGCATAGTTAGCCCACCAAGGAGAGACAAAGACATTTAGAACTTACTCTTTGAATTGATTCAAACATAGTCAACTTTTCTTTGAATAGGCAGTGTAATTAGTGGAAAGAGTCCCAGATTGGAGTCAGAAATTCAATTCAATGTATTGTTGTTCAATAATATCTAACACTTTAAAACCCAATTTGAGTTTTCTTGGCAAAGATACTAGAGTGGTTTGTCATTTTTTTCTCAGCTCATTTCACAGATGAGGAAATTGAGGCAAATAGCATTAAGTGATTTGCTCAGGATAACACAGCTAGGAAGTATCTGAAGCCATATTTGAACTCAGGAAAATGAGTCTTTGTTACTCCAAGACCAGTACTCTCTCCTCCCTGACACTTAACTGACCTAATATCAATTCAATTTGACAAACATATATTAAGAGTCTACAATGCCCAAAGCTGTTAGAGATGTAAACACAAAAATCAAATGGTCCCCATCCTCACAGAGTTTACACTTGGCTGGTGGAGATACAACCTGGATGCAGATTGTTGTTGTTCATCTGTCATTGTGGACCAATGATATTAGAAAGGTATCTTGACTTGAGTTGGATTTAAGTGAGAATGATCTGTGCAAAGTCATCAGTCTCACTCTCTCTACTGTCATCTGAATAGGATGGTAAGATAGAAGTCTAGGTGACTGGTGATGGTCCTGGATACAGTGGGATACCTCTGGCTTTTTTAAGCTAAGCTCTTTCCAGGTTTCAGTCTGTCATCCATTCATTGATTAAAGATTAGGTAAGAGTTGAGCATGGACACACACACGCACACACACACACACACACACACACACACACAAAGATTCAAAGCAGAGCATTAAAGGAGCAAAGGAACAAAGACTCAAAGGAGCAAAGAGACAATTCAAGCAAAGTGCTCTATTCATATTGGAGAAGAAAGAGATATTTTCACCGGGGATGGTGAGAACATTAAATGATATTCTATACTCAACTAGATGTGATCTCATGGATTCGGGAATTCATTCCAATGACATGCCATTTATGCCTTTCTATCCTGAGTAATTTTTATCAGTATTTTCCTACAAATTATTATCAGGAGGTTCTGTGAAGGAAAATAAAAATTCTAAGAGATGAAAATGGGGAGGAAGTATATTCCAGGCATGGGGATGGAAAGGTACAACATGTGCAAATGCAAAGAGGAAGAAGATGGAATAAGTTCAAGGAGCAAAATCTAGTAGTTATCTGGAGCATGAGTACATAAAGAGAAATAATGGGAAATAGGGCTAGGAAGATAGATCACAACCAAATCATTAAGGGCTTAAGTAACAGGCTAAGGTCATAGGGAGGTAAATAGGTCTGAGGAAAAAAGTAAGATTGAGAATTATTTTTGTAGTCATGTGAAGTGTAAATTAGAGAAGAGAGAATTGTATTCCCTTTGCAAGAGGACAATTTCTCTAGGCATTCAAGTTCTACTTAACTTTTACTTACTAAAACTTGAAGAAGGTCAAAAAAGAAATAGGTGGTGATACCATCACCCCAAAGAGCTGAGGATCTGAGCATGATAAATAGATTATGAAACTTATGAAATAGACTGGCAATATTATTGAATCCCCAAAAATAAATTAAGAAAATCAAGAACCTGTAACCTGAAGGTAGAGTAAAAATTAAAAGCATCTACAAAAATTATGTTTGTGACAAAATTTAATAACAATAGGATAAGCAATTCCAATGGAATGGTGGGTGCATGGCGCATACTAGCATTGTTTTTTGTTGTTCAGTCATGTCTGAGTCTTTCTGGTGTCATTTTTGATCATTTTTTGTGACACTGGAGTGGTTTGCCATTTCCTTCTCCAACTCATTTTACAGATGAGGAAATTCAGGCAAACAGGATTAAATGACTTGTTGGGTGATAAAGCTAGGAAGTATCTGAGGTTGGATTTGAACTCATGATGATGAGTCTTCTTGATTCCAGGTCTATCACCACCAGCATCAATCAAGTGCTAAGATTCTTATACCTTTACAAGCTTTTGTTAATATTTCAAGAATAGCTGATTAGATAAAGCATTTGTTGAGCACTTAATATATTCCATTCAGTCAATTAATATTTATTAAATGCTTCCTATGTACCAGGCACTGTGCTTATCATTGAAAATGCCAATCCTACTATGTTCCAAATGAGGAACTAAGTGCTCAGAATATTAATACAAGCAAAAAGAAAGACTTCTTATAATGAGAGGAAACAATACCTTAAAAGAGGAAAGTGGTATTCAGAGGAAAATGGAGAAATTATATGGGGAGTTCTTGATTGAGATGGAGTTGAAGAGAGCATGGAAGTTGTGGGAGCTTCCCCAAAAGGGGGTTCCAAGCAGCTCACCAATCAGAGGAGGAGGCTGTAGGGATAGAAATGATGCCATCCTGAAGCTACTGGGGTGGAAGTAGAGAAGTTTGTTGAGGAATTATGAATAGGACCACATTTAAAGTGAGCTAAATTGCTTAATGATCTTCCAAGAAAACACGTTTTCACAGCCTTCAGAAAGACAAACATGCAGTAAGTCATTTTAATAGATCTCAAACTCATCCCTAAATCAAGAACTTTCTACTTAAGTTGTCTTGATGAAATCTCAGGAGACCAAACCCATACATTAAAGGAATATCAACTGATCAATATGAATTAGTTATTTGTACAGATACATTTACTATATGAATATCCATTATTTAGACACAATTTTTGGCATGATCATTTAAGCATAAACCTAAAATAGTTTCAAAGGACATTCAGTTTTTGGAAGACGGTAGCGTGACAAGAAGTGTCCAATTGCTTTGCAGGAATATATTTATTTTAGCAGTGCCAGATCTTAAATGATATTATAAGGCAGTAATTATGAAAACTATCTGGTACTAGCTAAGAAATAGGTGGATCAGTAGAGCAGAGGAGAAATAAAATAAACAGTAGTAAATAATTATAGTAATCTTGTATTTGACAAATGTAAAGATTTAAGCTTGTAGAATAAGAATTAGCTATTTGGTAAAAATTCCTAGGAAAAGTAGTCTGGCAGAAAATGAGGATATTTACCAAGATAAGATTATGTGACTTCATAATAAAGTGAGAACATGGGACGTATCAGATTTAAGGATAGAAGAATTTATGAGTAAACTAGAGATAGAGAGCATTGTGAAATATAAGATGGATAATTTTGATTACATTTAATTAAACATGTTTTTAAAGCCAAAATTAGAAGGAAAGCAAAAAGCAGAAGGAAAATCTTTTTAAATAGTTTCTCAAATAAAAGTCCCATTTATCAAATATGTAGAGAAACTTGTCAAATTTATAAGAATATGAGTCATTCCCCAATTGATAAAATGGCCAAAGAATATGAATAAGCAGTCTTTTAACAAAAAAAAAATCAAAGCTATATATTCATGTAAAATGTTACAAATTATTATTGATTAGAGAAATGCAAGTTAAGATAACTGTGGAATGGCTGAATTATGGTATGTGATTATATATGGTATAAGAAATAATGAGCTGCTCTTTGTAGTGTCAAGGAACTGGAAATTAAGTAGATACCCATAATTTGGGGAATGTCTAAAGAAGTTATGGTATATGAAGATCATGGACTATTATTGTTCTATAAGAAATAATCATCAGGCTGATTTTAGAAAAACCTGGAAAGTCTCACATGAACTGATGCTGAGTGAACTGAACAGAATTAGGAGAACATAGTACAAAGTAACAAGATTGTGTGATGATCAACTGTGATAGACTTAGTTCTTCTCAACAATGAAGTGATTCAAGACAATTCCAATAGACTTGGGATGGAAAATGTCGATTGTATCCAGAGAGAGAACTATGGAGACTGAATGTGGATCAAAGTATAGTGTTTTTACTCTTTGTTGTTGTTGTATTTTTTCTTTTTCATGTTTTTTCCCCTTTTGAAGATTACACATATTTAACCTATATCAGATTGCTTACTGTCTTGGGGAAGGACATAGTCTAACAAACATGAATGTTGAAAACAATCTTTTTTGTATTTGGAAAAAAAATACTATTAAAAAGAAAAAAAATGAAATGATAAGCTGATAGATTTTAGAAAAACATAGAAAGACTTGCATGAAATAATGAAGAGTGAAATGAGCAGAACCAAGAGAACACTGTCTACAGTAACAGCAATATTGTTTGAAGAATAACTGTAAACGATTAAGTTATTCTGAATATTATAAATATGTAAATCAACTACAAAGGATCTATGAAGAAAGATGTTATCTACTTACAGAGAAAGAACTAATAAATAGAAATATGTATATAATATAGTTTTACACACACATATGTTTATCAATCATGTTTGTCTATTGGTAGTCTTCTCCAGTGCATGGTAGGAAAGGAAGGAGAAAGGTAGTTCAGAACTGAAAATGTAACAAAGGAAAAATCAAATCAAATTTTAAATAATAATATGTATTTTAAAAAAAAAAAAACTAATTTCCCAAGAATGAAAAATACACATGGCATGCTTTAATCCATCTTGCTTAGAGAAACAGATACAATTTAAGTTATTTAAAATAATAAATACAATGAATACTGTTACTAATTTCCTTTAATTTTTCAAGAGGTATATGTGACAATTGCTAACAGCACCAAAAAGTATATTTTGTGGTTTTGATACCTGAATTTATCAAAAAGGAATAAAGAGGAGGGAGGGGTTTCTTTTTAAAGCAATTTCTGTGTCAACATGTAACAGACATGGTAAATATGTGTTTACTTATAAGCTTTGTTCACTAAACTATGGTTTGTGCATCATAGTGAAAAGCAAAAAGTCAACGGACATATGGATATGTGATTCTCAATTTAAAGTTAATCTTGAAATGTAAATCAAAGATGGAAAGTAAAAAAGTTTACTGGAAGGCAGATTTACTATAGTCCTTCAAACAGAGAGAAGTCATCTCTGTGAATATAAGGAGGATGGTCATAGAAGTGAAGAGATACGAGTTAAAAGCCCCAGGAACTGATTGACATTGAATAAAAATAAACTAATTAAAGGTAATTTGGAGATTTTGAAGTTGAGTGACTGGGAAAATGTGATCTCAACAGAAAATTTGTAGGAGGTGATGATGTTCAACTGTAAACATGTTGAGTTTGAGATACCCCACAGGACATCCAGGGGTTACTAAGTGGTATAGTGGATA
The DNA here is from genome assembly GCF_048593235.1 of Sminthopsis crassicaudata. Lineage (NCBI taxonomy): Eukaryota > Metazoa > Chordata > Mammalia > Dasyuromorphia > Dasyuridae > Sminthopsis > Sminthopsis crassicaudata. The sequence continues at coordinate 40,204,790 of NC_133622.1, forward strand.
GAGTCCTAGGTCTACAGTCAGGAAGACTCATCTAAGTTTAAGTCTAGCTTCAACCTGTGTGATTGTGGACAATTCACTTAACTGAGCCTCAGTTTCCTCATCTGTAAAATGACCTGGAGAAGGAAATGGCAAGCCATTCCAGTATATTTCCGAGAAAACCCCACATGGGGTCACAAAGATTCAGACATGACTGAAAAAATAACTGAACAACAACAATACAGAACATCCAGAGGGAGATGTTTCAATATCTCCCCCCGACATTTCAATATCTGAAAGGCAACTGGACTGGAGGGCAAAATCAGAGTTGGCTCTATAGATCTGAGATTCACTCTAGAGAAGTGACTAAGACAACCAAGAGAGAGAAAGGAGCAGAGTATCCAGGACGGTGTCCTGGAGGGGTTCTTCAGGGTTGGAAGATAAATAATAAACTTGCAAAGGAGACAGAGAGAATTGTCAGATAGGTAGGAGGAAAACCAAAGAGTAATGTCATGGAAGCTCAGGTGTTAATGCTGAGATCCTGGAGGGAGGCTGTTTATGCAGCTGGCTGAATTACTTAATGACTTCTCCCAGAGGGTCAATATTTTTTTTCCCTTTGATGTTGGTAATAGAATATGGTTTGGCATGGCAGGCAAGTCCAGCTCCTGGGTGTGTCTATGTGATGGAACATGAAGTGGTTGCTGAGCAAATGAAGTAGGATGGGGGCGGGTGGATCAGCTGAGTGTGGGTAGATGGGGAGTGAAATACTGGGGGTCACTGGGAAGGGTGTTGGATTGCAGTCCCTTGGTGTTGATTCAATATTTAGTTTCTAGGGCTCGGGACCCATAGTGGTCTCCTGCCTGTGTAGCTGTCAGATGTCATATATCCTGGAACTGCTGCTGGTCTCCATAAAGTAATATAAGCATTGTGGGAGCTGGGACGTCTTATCCCTCCAAAATTTGTTTAATGGAGACCATTCGATTGGTAATTGAGAGAAATGCTTTCTAGTCATAGTTTTGGTGTTAAATTCCTGCATGACCTTGGAGAAATCATTGATTCTCTGAAGGTTTCAATTTCTTCATCTATAAATCAAGGACACAGAATGAGAGGACTTCCAAGTTTCCTTCCACCTCAAAAATAATCCTATTAATTCTCAGAGCAGAGGGATTGGAAGGAAGGGCACTAAAGACTTCATTTTCTAATTTCCTTCCCAGATGTTCATCACGGTGTCCCAATGGTAGGCAGCAGAATGCTACAGTCAAGTCAAGGGTATAGTACAATCTAAAGATGACTTGGAGAACTGCACAACTTTAACATATATTGGATTACTTGCTGCCGAGGGGAAGGAGGTGGAAGGGAAAGGAAGGAGGAAATTTTGGAATGTAAGGTTTTACAAGGATGAATGGTGAAAACTATCTTTGCATGTATTTTGAAAATAAAAAGCTATTATTTTTTTTAATGCTACAGAGGCAGCTATCCCAAGCTCAAATCTCTATTCTGATAATTACTAGTTTTATGGCAAATTATTTAATATCTCTGAGAATTTCCTTATATGTAAGTTAGAAATAATACTAGTACTGTCTACTTCACAGAGTTCTTGCAAGAAAGGTAGTTTGTGAAATTTAATGTCTTGGGGGAAAATATAAGAATTTAAAAGGCAGGATGGCAAAGTTAGGAACAATACTATGTTTATCTGGAGTCAGAGATTCTGGGTTCAAATCTTGCCTCTACCTTTAGCAAATCTTTGAGCTTTGCTTTTCACTCACTCATTTTAGAAACAACACCGTCTCCTTTCTCCATGCTCTTCTTTATTCCACATATCTAATCAATGACCAGATTCTGCTGTAACTACACAGTATTTCTCTTGAATCTGCCCTTCTCCTATGTCCACTTTCTACTCCTACTACTCACCCTGGACTATCACAATAACTTCCTAACTTTTTCATTTCTCCTTTCTTTTTTTTTTCTCCTTTCTTGAATCTGTGTCTCACACTGCTGACAGATTCACTCTCCTAATATATTTCTCTGATTACTTCATTACTCAAAAGCCATTGATTGCTCCCTACTGCCTTCAGAATAAAATTTAAACTAATTAGCTTGACATTTAAGGTCAACCGCAAGCTGACTTCAAACGCCATTATTAGCCTTCCTTCAGCCCACTCAGCTTCATCTTCTCTGAAGCCAAATTTAAGTATCACTACAGAATCCTTTCTCCCGCCTCTCTGTCTGGTAGCATCCCAGGCTGCCTCCAAGATCAAGATCAAATGGATCATGAGTGATCACCATCACAGTAGCCAAAATGTATCATTCCCATTTACCTACCACATACCAGGAACAGCAGTAAGTACTTTAGAAATATCTCATTTGATCCTCACAACAATCCTGGGAAGAAAGTGCTTTTATTATTCCTTTTTTTTTTTTGCAGTTATGGAAAGTAAGGCAAATCCAGCTGAAACTAGCTTTGAACTCAGATCTTATTGACGCTAAACCCAGGATGCTAATTACTATACCACCAAGGCATCTGATTTTGGGCTGGAAATGACTTTAAAGATGATCTCCTCTACCATCTCATTTAACAGATAAATAAACTGAAGCCCACATAAGTTAAATGTCTTGCTCATTACCACTGGGGTCCAGGCAGCAAAATTTAGATTCAGATCTAGGTTCTCTCAAGACTTAAAGCCTTTTGATAGCATGAAACATGTTTTATTCATTCAGAGATCCTAGATTCGAATCCTGATTCTGACATTTGCCTTGACAATTCTCCCCGGGCCACAGTCTGCTGTTCTAAGTCTGACTTGTACATCCCCTGGGTCCTGTCCCATTATAACACAATAAAGCTTCTTGGGAAAATGAATGATGCCCATCAGCTAACATTGTACAGCCACTTAATAAAGCCTGGTCAGTTTGGTTGTTAACTTTTAGGGCGAAGAATTAGGTACCTCAGCTGGTAGAAAAGATCATACTAAATACCTGATCATCTCAGCAAAGACATAAATAAAGTGTTGGGAAAGGTATCTCCTACTCTCCCTGACCACCTGGTTATCTATTTAGCAGCAGCTCTGATCACAGACCGGAGCTGACCATAAAATAGTCTGTGAATTTTCCACCTCTCAGGAAAGAGAAGAATTAGGGGGCAGATGAGTGCACACTGTCAGATGTGGTCATTTGGTTGGTTAATTTTGCTGAACTATTTTTTCTTTCTTTTATGTTGTGGGGGAATTTCAGGAAATAACTTTTTTTAAAAGCAGCGATAAAAACGTTTAAAGAAAGCATTACTGTGTTACTATACCCTCGCATAAATAGCAAGGAGTACATGGTCCTGGGATGCATAAGCAAGTGTGTAGAAAGCTGGAGATAATCCTTCCATTTTACTGAACACACTGCTCAGACCCTCACTAGACTATTGTGTTTGAGCTCTGTAATTAAAGAGACAAGCAGAAAACACAGGGAGTTTCAAAGGAGAGAAATACAAGGATATGAAAGGGCTTGAGAAATAAGATTTGTGAAGAAAGACTAAATGAACAGGGATTATTTAGCCTGAAAGACAGGAGGTCAAGGAGCAGTTTAATAACAGCCTTCACATAGGAACAAAACCCTTTATCATTGTGTAGAGCTGGGGGACAGGGCTAAAGCCTATATCCCAGGCTAACCCCATTATTCTGGGCTTCTACAGTATGGAGTTGTTAGGATTGGGGAACATGATTTGATTGAATTCATGTAACGATAAACTGTTATTTGCTCACCAAAAGCAAGTTTCTGATGATTCTCCCTTTTTGCTGTCACAGGGTAAGACATTCATTCTCTGTTCGTTTGTGTGTGATCAGAGGGATTGAAGGAAATCCTGCTGTGACTATGTTGGAAGTCTGTTGGAAGGTTTGCTAAAGCTCCCACCTTTTCAAAGAGCAGTGCAGATTCAGGCTCTGTGATTCCCTGTATCCTGCCACTTTTTCCTTCTTTATCACCCTTTCCTTCCCCCCTCTCAGTCTCTTTCTTCCTCTTTATTTCTCCTAATCTACTTTCTCCAACTCGTCAGTTATTGAACATTTCGCTTTCCCTTTTCTCTCCCTTCCATCTTTTAGGATACCCCCAAGTCATGGTATGATCATTTTTCTAAAGGCATGCTTTCTTTGGTCTCCTTCCATTGAGCTAATGCTATTATTAATCTCCAACCATCCATTGCAACCTTCTAATAATCTAGAACATGAAAAAAAGGAGAAACAATCTTGTTAAAGTGTCAGGGTTAGGGCATCTGCCCTGTGGGGTTATCACAGACAGTAAGTACTTACTCTACTGACCCCTTAATCAGACTTTACAAATCTTGAGGTCCTTTATGGCACATTTGATATTTCTTTGATGCACTGAATATAGCATGCTGTTTTCCATGCTCTTTGTAAGGATCCAGTCATAAAGTGTGATGGGCTATTTTTAAGTGGAGGCAATACATGTGACTGAGAGACAACCATGCCAGTTATAATCACTCACTGCTTGAAACTATTAGTAAAACCAAATCCACTGGGAGCACAATTATTGGAGAGTTTAAATCGAATAGCCTTAGAATTCTTCCTACTCATTTGGATGCCAATAATATACACCAGTGGTTCCAAACCTTTATGGGGCTATAACATTGTTAATTTGCTTTTTATCCCCCCTTCCCACCAACTCCCTTTTTTTTCCCCCTCTGGTGGTTTTTTTTTTTGTTCATCTATTTGCATATTTGCTATCTTGGGTCAAAGGATTGTTGCAAAATTTGTAAAGCAAATGGGTACCATCGACTTTATGGAGTTATAGAATGGTTCTGAGCAAAAATCATTGGACCAATCCATCACTATATTGATAAAATTGGTCAGCATTAGCTCTGATTTCTAAATGAATCAGTTAAAAATATATATTCCTATGACAGAACATAAGTAAGTGTGATCTTTTCAGGAATTAACTTTGAATGAAGAGTAATTAACAACCCTAAAAAAATCCTGGAGGTGATTGGGAAATATCAGAAAATAAACTAATATATCCAAAGGTAAATATCTGCTTTCAATCATGGTGGTGGGAATGGTTGGAAATGGATTGCAATAAACATTCTCCCGAGCTTGCAAAAGCTAAGATTGATGAGGTAGAGTTTTCTACAGTGATCACAGATACCCTGTACTACCTGAAAAAATTGTGGAGGAAAATGTTGATCAAACATTCAGTCCCAGAAATTGTTGCCTGCTTGTGAAGTAATCTATAAATCCTTAGTAATGGGATAGTTAAACAATCCTTGATTGTTTTAAACTCAGTCCTTTCAGTTCTATTTTAAGACTTTATACATTTTTGATAGAGAATTCTCAAGGGACTTTGTCTAAATTGAATTATGGCCCCAAGAACATTGGTTTTAAGGGAGACGAATCTGACTTCTGCTCAGATTAGAGTCGATTAAACTGATTTAAGCATTTTGAGATTTTTTTAGCATTGCCTTTAATATCTTTTCCTGTTCTCTTATTCATGATTTGATTTTTAGTGTAAAGCTTCATATTTATGTGACAGATATTCTACTGTCTCTCACATGCAAGAGGACAACCTCACATATGCAAGAAGCAGGCATCTCCTTGGAATGGAGGGACCAAAAAAGGTTACTCTGGGAAATTTATAGATCAGACTCTCACATCCAAGGCTCTATATCGAGGGTTACTCATCATTCATTAATTCATGTCACTTCATATTGGAAATCCCTTCAATAGATCTAAGCTCTGACTAGTTATACAAGATTATAACTAAGCAAACAGGCAAAATCATAGCTAAATCATAAAAAATTAGATATGTGCTATAGAATGCAACATTTTTAACACTTCTTGGCTTCCAATTCCAAGACAAATCCTCCCTTTGAGACTGGAATCAGTTTTCATTCTTTTCTGATTCCCAAGAGTGGAAAGACTAACATGGAAGGTGGATATCTTATCATAACCTCTTCCATTTCCCACTTGAGTAAAAGCAAGAGACAGTCATCAAAGGGTATGATATACAGTAGGCACTTAATGTAGGCTCACTGATTGACCCACCACAGGTTGCCACAACACAGCAGCTGGGTTTTGCTGCTTATGTTTCGGTAAGTTTCTTAGTTGTAATTGCATGGACAAGGAGGAAATCAGGATTTTATTAGGAAAGCAGGATCCCTGGCTCCAGAACTCTTGGATCCTTGAAATACCATCTGTCTGGCTTGTGTATCTGTCTATCCCTGAAACCCCATCATTGAAAAGAAGCGCTTCTCAAATAACCCGAGGCTAATACCTCCCAGAGCACCACCTGACTATCACAAATCTCACATCGACAAGCAGAAGAGAAAGAAATGTCTTGGCCCTGAAAAAAAATTCCAGATTCCAAATGGCACTTCTCCCTTTTCACCTACAAGTCAAATCAAACCAGAAAGCCAACCATAAAATGTTTAACTATCGACAATCCTTGTGGAAACACTCTCCTGTAGGATCCAGAATTATCCCAATAGACACATCCCCCACTATCTATAGGGAAATAAAAATTAATTTTATTTGAGATCATGTTGATATAACTTGAACTCCCTTTGGTTTTTAGGAGTAGATTTAAGAATTATTTTCTTCCCCAGAGAAGAAACACTGGGAGGGGAATGAAAATTGTTAGCACTAATATCTGTCTGCCCAGGTTGCATGTACCTTCGGATTCTAATGTTTATTGTGCAACAAGAAAGTGATATTCGCACACATGTATTGTACCTAGACTATATTGTAACACATGTAAAATGTATGGTATTGCCTGTCGTCGGGGGGAGGGAATAGAGGGAGGGGGGGTAAATTGGAAAAATGAATACAAGGGATAATATTATAAAATATATATATATATATATATAAAATAAAAAAAAAATAAAATAAAAAAAAAAAAAAAAAAAAAAAAGAATTATTTTCTTCCATAAAATAAAAGAATTTGGACAAGATAGATGACCCTCTAAAGCGGGGTTCTTAATCTGTCAGACATCCATCCCTTTGGCAATATGGTGGTCTCAGTATTAGATTCTTAAATGCATACATTAAAATTCATAGGATTACAAAGGAAGTCAATTCTATTAAAATATTCTCACCAAAATTTAAAAAACAAGTTCATGGTTCCCAGGTTAAGCAAGCCTTTACCTTAAGGACTCTTCTAGTTGTAATGATCTATTAAGTCTGTGAACTCAAGTTATGGAGCCAGATTCCTCTCATCTACAAGCTGCTCTGAGAGAAAAATAACTGCCACAGCGGTAGTAAATCTTTCAGACCAATAGTGTACTGAAAAGCATTGTTGTCAAACTCAAATGAAATGGGCCCACTAAATGGTAGGTCATATATTGATTTAGAAAACCACATATGAATAATCTGTTTTATTGAAATTTTTATTTTGTTAAATACTTCTCACCTACATTTTAGTTTAGCTTGGGCAGGAGTCTGGAGTGTTGTGGGCTCCAGCAAAGCCCTGTTGATGGAGTATTTGTCACCTGTGCAACAAAGAATGTTGATGGTGGCACTGGCTTGCTAAATCATACATTTGTCACCTGAACGATTTCGTACCTTACCGTAAAAAGTTTTAAACTCGTTCTCATAGACCTGTTCAAGGACTAGACTAGAGGGATGTTTTTATCTTTGGATAAGGTCTCTGGGATTAGAAAAACTCTTCCCTAGATTCCCTTAGAAGAAAAATGGCTCCTAAGAAAAGGCAACTAAGAGTCAATCTACTACCCTTTATATAGCAATGGAAATGAGGGGCATTAATTACCAAAGTCTCTTTAGTTTTTCAACTTTCTCCTTTGGTTTCCTAAACATCCTTCCCTCAGCAATAGAAAACCGAACACAACACGCCAGATGTGATCTGTACTGAAGCTTTACTCTTTTAACATTTAAAAAAAATTTTAAATGATAAATAGTAATAATAATGATGACAATAACTAAGCAGCGGGTGTTTGAAGGTTTACAAAGTGCATTACAGATGTTGTTTTAGATTACCTCAACAACTCAATGAAATGGGTGCTATTATTATAAAGAAAATTGAGATATTGATGGATTTGTCCAGATCTATAAAAGTTTCAGATTTTTGTCTTTGAGACCTAAAGTCTACAATTTTTTGGTGTTATAGACTTTAGGTCTCGAAGACAAAAATCTGAAACTTTCATAGATCTGGACAAAATCATAATTGCACTTGTGCTTTTGAAGCATTTTATTGAATCAAAACAATCTTAACCAGTTCCTTATTTTAAGTCATTTTAATAATTATGTTTTTGTTTGTTTGTTTTTGCTGAGGCATTTGCAGTTAAGTGACTTTCCCAGGGTCACACAGCTAGTAAGTTAAGTGTCTGAGAGCTTAGATTTGAACTCAGGTCCTCCTGATTTCAGGGCCGGTGCTCTATCTACCGTGCCACATAGCTGTTTTTAAAAATATCTCCTCTATACAGGAAGTTATTAGACTTTTGTTTTCTAGGGAAATTTTTCATTCTCAAGTTTATTTTTTTTAACAAGTTCAATCCATATAATGAAGGAAAAATAATCTTTTAAGAAAACCAGATTGGAGATGCCTAACACTGCTTTAAAACAAATATTTAGCCAGATTTGATGAAAGGAAAATTAACTTTATAATTTAAAAAACAGACTTCAAATGTAGAATTTATTGGGGAAATCTAGGAAATATTAGTATCCTAGAAAAGATACCTTCAATACTATATTTCAGGAAATCATACTAAGCAATTGCTATAATACTGGAACTAGAGAGAAAAGTTCTGATGAATAAAATCCTATGGGTTCTAGAAGAAAAGAAACCTAGAATAAACTGATCTAGAAATATATTTGTAAAGCTCTAGGGCTTTGAAGTCAAAGAAAAAATATTTTGCAAATATCTGAGAGGAGACAGCTCACTTGCTGAGGAACAGCAATTCAAATTATGTAGAACTATTTATTGATTATAAAAAATATAAGAATATATTGGAATGTGATATACTGAAAAGCAACAGGAAAAAATTTGTATCTGAGCATAATCTAAATTGCAAAACTGAACATATACTTAACAGAAGATAGGTTTTTAACTAAACTAATGGCTTCCACCATTCCTTTTGAGAAAATCTGAGTGGAGCAAAGTTTTTTAAAAGTACACTCAGTGGACAAACTTGAAGGGTCCTGCACTTTAGCTCAGTTTTTTTTTCAATTTAAATTTATTTTAATGATCACACAGTAAATTATACAAGCAGGATTTGATCCAGGACTTGTGAGTTTAAATTCAAAACTAATGCAGGTAATTATACCAAATCTCATTGGATCAGAACTCTGGACCTTGGAGGATCTTTAACCTTTAGTTTGTCACTTCTTTATAATTGAGGATTGAGGAATGGAACAAACTTGGCAAAAATTCAAAGTTAGCTCAGTTTTTTTAAAAGAGCTCCCATACTCCCCTAAATCTAGTCTCTTCCACATGAAACCCAGTTTCTTTCATGGATCTTTACACATTCTGCCTTTGAGTTTCTTCTCCATTTTTATTTCCCTCCACTAGTCACTGTGGTGGGTGAAAAAATGAATTTTCCCTTGGTGCAACGTATAAATGTTTTTCCTAAAATGTGATCCCCAATACACCTGAGTTATGCCCTAGCCAATCAGGCAAACTTTCTCTCATTTGGACTCCACATTTCTATTTTGTCTAGAATTGCTTTTTTTTTTTTTATTATTATCTGGTCACTTTGATGACTTAACTGAATTTGTAATCCCCTAAAAACACTAGGTTTTCTTTCATGATCTGAGATCAATCCATTTCTTTTCCATCCTGTTTTTCTGTCTGATGTGTGTGTGTGTGTGTGAAACTTGTACGTTTGCCTGTACTAAATTCCATCTTCTTAGCTATGGTCTATCATTCCTGCCTGTCAACATATTTTTGGATCATGATTTCATTATTTAATGCTGATCCAAAATCAACTCTAAGATTCTTTCATTTGATGATCATTAATAGGCCATCATGTGGGAATTTTGAACTAATAAGGCTCCAGAAATAGCTATGGGCTATAACTAAATATAAGCAACTGGAAGATGGAGGAATTTCTCAATAAAATACTACTCCAAATACATGTAAAGATAGCTTTCAACATCCATTTTTCTAAGAATTTGTGTTCCAAATTTTTCTCTCTTTCTCTCCTTCCCTTTCCCCATGACAGCAATCAATCTGATAGGAATCTCTATATGGAACTAAAGGATCCTCCAATGGGTTAACATTCCTAAATATCTCAGAAACAAAACATTTTGAGCTTTCAATGTCATTCCAGATTTTCTAAATAGGGAAATCTAGAAAAGCTTTATTTTAAATTTGGATAAAAATAGAGGACTCAATGGAAGCAGATGAATCCCCATTGCTATTTGACTATTATCCAGACTGTTTTCAGTGAATAAATGTGATTATTCTCTTTTTTTTTTTTATTCACTTGTCCTTTTTTGAGAAGAAAAAAAAATTAGTTCCACTGATTTCTGGCTTTAATATATTACACCCAAGTTAGAGCAATTTCCTCAGGGCTACTGACCTACCCTTCCCCCAAATCCCTTTTAAAGAGTCATATGATGCTGACACATTGGGGAAGCAACTCAGTCTTACTTTGGGAAAGGACGTGTTTTGCCACAGGGCTTCTAACCAGGTTTCCAGGGTTCTGTTTCTGGGTTGCAGCTGACACTTCCATCCTTCTCTGGCCTGTGGGAGCTTTGCCTTCCTTTTTTAAGCCAGAGCTCCAAGTAATCTTTTACCTCCTGAAGGCTGGAGGAACAACAGGGAGAAAGATGTCAAAGTGGAGCCATGGAAAGCAGCCTGGGGAAGATGGGGCTGCCCAGAGCCTTCTCTCTGTGAGCTTTTCGAGGGTCCCCTTTTGTAGCAGGGTCTCTGGCAGACCTTGAGAGGCAGAAGGTAGAGGTGTCAGGGCTGACTGGAATAAAAATAAATGACACAGAGCAAAGTGCTGTCGGGGCCTGGTACTGAAGAGAGAAAGCAAATAGAAGTGCCACTGGGATGATTGCCCAGATTAAAAAGAGGCAGTGCATTCCTTAAATCTTCAGAGGAAAGTCATAAAGATCATTTAATGCTAATAAATAAAATTGGGTACATTTAGAAGTGACAACATACCCACCCTGAAGCTGAAAAACACAATATAATTAATTTGTTTTAGTCCAAATTTTGAGCCAAGAGGGAGATTTTCTTTGTCTTTGTCAACCCTGCAAACATTAAGGGGAGATTAATAGCCCCAGTGCTAAATGAAACCATCAACAAATGGCTCAATGTACCCATCTCCTAGATCTACTCCTAGTCACCTAAAGATGGAAGAGATTGAATTAGATAAACTCAGACTGATGATGAATAAACACAAAACTCCAAATGGGACACTGCTCATCAATGAAGACATTAAGAAAACTTTAACCAGCTCTTACCACTTCTAGTCACTCCAGGCTATTCGACTTCATTTCTTTCCTGATTACCGTATGTAGTTTAAAAACCAGGCAAGCAAGAATCCCGTCTCTGATCACTGGGTAGCACAGACCGGGGAAACCAAACAGTGGAACATGTGCAGAATGGGGAAGACTTTTTTTAAGGGAGGAGGGTTATTATTTGTATGTGTATGTAGTGGAGTCTTTTGTCAACCTGGCAAATGTATTGCTTCTCAGAATAATTTTAATTTTTTAAAATATATTTTTAAAATAATTGAAGAAATTGTTAAATTCAGCTAAACTCATAAGTTAATGAAAATAAAAATGTAATTTTTTCCCATCCAAATTCATGAACCTCCTGAAATCTATATTCATGGATCTCTTGAGAGTCTTTGGACCCCAGGTTGAGACAGCTTTGTCTAAAAGATAAATGTCCTCTCTGATCATTTTTTATCTCTCAGCCTATTGATGGCACATATGAGCTATGGAGAGTGGCCTTTTGGGCATACCCATTAGGGGCAATTAATAGCTCTTGCCAGGGGAGGAGGAAGGGGTGTTTAAATGAAAGAGGAGAAAAAACAAGGTGGGAGGGAAGGAGGGAGAGAGACAATAAACCTATAAATCTCAACACAGACTCCTGTCTTCCCCTTATTCAAATGTACACAATCACAAGGGTGAATTGATGGATTGAAACTACCCATTCCCCAATTCCACATACACCCATAAAGCTGCACATTTTTCTTGTAGAACTTCTTTTACCCTTCAAGGCAACCCCTGATGACAACGGTAACATAAGCATCAATACAAAGACATGAATGTTCTTACCCTCAAGAAGCACACTTTGTATAGGGAGAGACACCTTGTATACCCCCAGGAATATTTATAAAATCAATGCAAGATTATGTTGTAGGCATAAGGCAAGGAAAGCAAGTCTTGTGTGAGAGACAGTGTTTGAGCTGAGCTTTGAGGGAAGCTCAGGATTCCAGTGGGCTGAGGTGAGGACTCATCTCTACAGATCTTCTCTATGCTTCCAAGCAGAGGGTATAACCTGGGCAAAGCTGAGATGGAAGATGCAGATCCTTTATTGGCTCCATGAAATGAGCATTTACATATACATCGTAGAACAGAAAAAGATTACATATAAAATTGGTTTTTCTTCTTAAATACATAGTAAATCCAGCATGCAACTTTCAAAGTTGTCCTGCTCATCCGGGATATTTTCTGGCTTTAAGAAGACCGCTTTGACTCGATATAAGATGGAATAAAGGGGAGTAATGTCAAATTATTTAAATTAAAGAATTAAATATAAATGTACATATATATATATATATATATATATATATATATATATATAAATCCCAACTGTATGGAGAACCTCTTGAGTGACATGGAAGCATACCCTACTGCTATTTAGATAGAGAAGGAACTTGACATAAAAAAGGCTCAAGAATTTGAAGGAAGTATGAGAGCATGAGATGACAAAGACATTTCTGAGGCAGAATCATGAAGATATGGCAATTGATGCTCTCTTGAACTTAATTTCACCTGGAGAAAAATGTTAGTGTAAGAAAGGAGGCCATACTCGGTTTGATTGGACCTTGCATTATACTCTCCTGATGTATTAGTGGTGAAAAAGTGTCATGTCAGATTTGGAAGGAATGTTTGGGATATCCTCATTCAATTTTATAATTTGACAGATGGAAAAACTAAGGGCCAGAAAGGTTTAATGTGATTAGTCCCAGATTAGGATGGTAAAGAGAATAAATGGTGGAGCCATAATTCAAACTCGGGTCTTCTGACCAGAAAAAATCCAGTGTTCTTGACCCTTGTCCAAGCTATATCTCCTCCGTCTCTCCTCACTTACTTCAGAAGAACAATTATACATTAATCATAGATTAGGTATAAATTATACTTGGTATCAGGGGCCCTTTCTGGGATTGAATTATTAAAGTACTTAATCCCTCAAGACCTCTTTTTCCTCATATATAAAATAGGAGTATTGGAATAAGGGTTCTCTGAAGTCCCTTTCATTTCTAAATCTCACTGACCATATTCAATGTCATTGTGGAGGACGGATTGGAAACCAATAAGGATTGAGCCAAAATTCTACCATCTATTTGACAGCTGTCAACAGAGCATCATTTCTAGCCAGCAGCCTTTGGTAACAGACATATCCCAGAACTAACTCCTGGCTTTTGTCATCTGCACTTCCATTGCTTCCTAAGGTCCAGTAAGCATTTCCATGTGCCTTGAAGCTGAACTTTCTTATATGTGGTATCTCCCCCAATTAAATTAAGAGTTTCTGCAGAGAAAAACTGATCTGCTTTTCTATTTTGTGTCCTCAGCACTTAGCACAGTGCTTGGAACATAATCAGGGCTTAATAACTGTTTTTCAATTCCCATTTCCATTGATGCAATACATCAGATTTCTAGTTGTGTGTCTTAATTCCTACATACATACTCTGCCCTCAGAGACACTAAGCCAACTCACTCCCAAATATCTGATTTAAATGAAATGCTAATGTTTTCTTGAGTCTATGGCAGGAATTCATACCTAAACCCTTTCTGGATTTTTACTTAGTTATTCTGCCTTTTGTATTTCTACTTTAATTCCTAGGGTCAATAGCATCTGATTTCAGTTGAGTAATTAAAAGTTAGATTAATATCTCTCAAGAACAGCACTTAATAATATCAATAATAGCTAACATTTACATAGTACTTATATGAACCAGGTGACAGGCAGCTAGTTGATACAATGGGAAAGTACTAGGAAAATTCATTTTCTGGGTTCAAATCTGGCCTCAAACACTTGTTTTGTGACTCTGGACTAGTTACTCAATCCTGTTTGCCTTCATTTCCTCATCTAGAAAATGAGCTACAGAAAGAAATGGCAGGCCAGTCTAGTGTCTTAGCCAAGAAAATCCCAAACAGGGTCGCACAGAATTGGACATGATTAAACAACAGAGCCAGACACTGCACTAAGCACTTTTAAATTGTTATCTTATTTATTACTCACCACAATCCTGGAAATTAAGGGCCATTTCTTGGCCTATTACTCATGGCCATCCTTAGAGTGTAAGTTTATGACAATGGATTCTTTCATTCTTTGTCACTACATCACCTAATATAATGACTGGAACATTACTTGACCAATAATTCATTGGTGGCCACCTTTTCCATGGTTTGAAATTAGCAAATTAGGAGACCAGAGACCTTCTTATCACCCTTCTCTTCATATTCTATTCAACTTTAAAGAGTTTTCAATCTTGGGCAAAGGTTTGGTTTCAATTTCTCTCCTACTTTTACCTTTTGGTTTTATATCACAATTATTTCTGTATATTCCCCTTTATTCTCAACTTCCTAACCCCAATGAATCTTCTTTTAATACAAAAATAAAATAATCAAGCATGTATATAATGCATGTCACAGTCTACATCCATAGTTGCCTGCTTTTCAAAGAAGCATGGAATATTTCTTCATCTTTTCATTTCATCCCCTCACTTTTTTGATGATGATTTTTATTTTATTTTATCTTTTAAAAATTGTTTATTTTTTAATATATTTTGCTTTATGAATCATATTGGGAGAGAAATATCAGAGCAAAAGGGAAAAACCATGGGAGAGATAAGACAAACAGAAAAAAAGAAGTGAACATAGCATGTGTTGATTTACATTCCCTCCCCCTCAATTTGAGTGGAGACCAATAAGGACACATTAAACACCAACTATTTACAAAGAACTTTTTCTTCTCATTAGTTTTGGAAACTTTGAAGCTTCTTTGAAGATGATTGCAGAATCCATTTTCAAATATCTACTAATATTTGAAAGATCTTATAAAACAGGAAAGGAACCAAAAGATAAGAAAAGAGCAAATGTCATAACTTTTCTTTAGAACGAAGAGGATAGAATCTTCAAACTGTACACTGGTGAACTCTACTTTGATTTCTGAGAAAATTTTAGAACAGGTCATTAAACAGATTGGTAGGTGAGCATAAAAAAAAAGGGAAGCAGTGATTACAAAGAGTCAACGTGGCTTCATCAAAAATAGATCATGCAAGCTTGCCGTGTTTCCTTTTTTGACGGGTTCCTAAATTGTTAGATGAGGAAAATTCTGTTTACCCAGCTTTTTAGCAAGGGTTTTGATAAAAATTATCATACTATTCTTGAGAAGAAGATGGAGACATGGATAAGACAATAATAGAATTAGATCTGATTAGAGGAAGTAGTCGTTGAGGGTTCAATGTTGGCATGGAGGAAGTATCCAATAGAGAATGCTTTTTTCTATTCTATTTCTATGTTTTTTTTTTCTATTCTGTTTAATATTTTCTCAAAGACTTGGATAAAGGTGTAAATTGTATGCTCATCGATACACCAGATGATAGTACACTGGGAGGAATAACTAACACACTGGAAGAATCAGAATCCAAAAAATACTTATAGGTTACAGAACTGAGCTGAATCTAATAAGATGAAATTTTTGTTGTTATTCAGTCATTTCAGTTGTATACAACTCTGCATGAATCAGTTGGGATTTTCTTGGCTAAGATACGGAATGCTTTGCCATTTTATTCTCCAGATCATTTTACAGATGAGGAAACAGAGGCAAACAGAGTTAAATGATTTACACGGGGTCGCAAAGATAGTATATGGGTTTATATTGAACATAGGAAAGTGAATCTTTCTGATCACAGGCCTAACATTATCCATTTCACCTCTTAGCTGTCCCAAGTTGTACCATCTTGTGGCTTCAAAATAATTTAATTTGAATTGAATTTATCAAACTATTTTATTAAATTTATTAAGAAATTAACGTTGATGTCACTAACTGAATTCTTAATAACCATTGATCTTTGAATTAACAAGTAATTATCAATTGTTCCTTCTAACTCCCCATTGAGATTCTGTTTATTTACATCATTTTTATGGTTTTTAGTTTGATTTTGATTTGGTTTTGCATTACTTTGTATGGAAACAGTCAGGGATATCTGATTTTAAATTTGCCTCGGATACTCACTAGCTAGGTGACTTCTAGGCAAATAGCTTTACTTTGTTTGCCTCAGTTTCCTCATCTGTAAAATGAGCTAGATAAGGAAATGGCAAACTACACAGAATCTTTACCAAGAAAACCCCAAAGGGGTCATGTAGTATTGGGCTGAACAATGACAATAGGAGAATTGGCTCTCTTAAGAAGTGTTGGAGGATGATTTCAGAGAGCTCTGGAGAGACTTACATGAACTGATGCTGAGTGAGATAAGAAGAAACAAGAGATCAGTGTACACAACAACAAGATGATTATATGACGATTAATTCTGATGGACTTGGCTCTCTTCAACAATGAGATGATTCAGGCCAGCAATGATCTTGTAATGAAGAGAGCCATCTGCACCCAGAGAGAGGACTATGGGAACTGAATGCGGATCACAACATAGCATTTTCATTCTTTCTGTTGTTGTTTGTTTGCATTTTGTTTTCTTTCTCATTTTTCCCTTTTTGACCTGATTTTTCTTGTGCAGCAAGATAATTGTATATATATATATATATATATATATATATATATATATATATATATATATATATATATATATATATATATATATATATATATATATTGGATATAACATAGATTACTTGCCATCTAGGGGGGAGGAGATGAAGGGAAGGGAGGAGGAAATTTGGAACACAAGGTTTTGCAAGGGTCAATATTGAAAAATTATCCATGCATGTGTTTTGAAAATAAAAAGCTTTAATTTAAAAAAGACCAAAATAAGAAATTTTTTTTAAAAGAAGAAAACAGTGCTGGGTTCCCCTCTGTACAAATATTCAAGTAAAAGCTAGATGATTACTTGCATTCTGGATGTGCACTGGACCTGATGGCTGAAAGGTGTCTGGACCACCCAATCTCCAAGTGTTTGGAAACCAGAGTATCAGCAGATGTGAAAATTAGTGCTACTTTCATGGCTGTGGAATGACATGTTCCATACAAAATCTATCCAAAATAACGAGCACCGAGCAGAATCGAATGGTAAAAGGTATTCTGGGCATAGGGAGATACTCAGAAATCATTTTCTGCATCAAATTTTCCTGCAGGCTGTGCTCAGGGAGCAGGCAGCCACTGTGCCTTCTGCACAAGAATATAGGACCACTTTCAGTCCCCCCAGTGAGGGAATTTCTGGGGTAAGTCCTTCATCTCGTCCCTAGGTGACTTTGCACATGTACACTGTGATTGCTGCAGATCCGGCATAATTACCCCTCTACCTAAGAGAGGGAATGCAGGATGATAAAAGACACATATGTACCCACCACAAAAATAAGAACATTGATTGAAGTTACAATCAGAAGATCTGGGTCCTGATGTATTGGGTAACACTTTCACACAGGCCTAGGGATTCTAGGCTTGAGATCACAACAATGGATTTCTTTTACCAGCTAACCATTAGACAGATTAGTTCCCAAAAGACATTAAATCAACAGCATAACAAATTAAGGAACAGGAACAATTTCCCCCTCCCACACACACTGAAATAAACTTTTCTGTTCTAAGAAGAAAAGCATTCCCTCAGTGAGCACGTATGCCCAGGGACCACACTTGGTGGGGTACCAAGGGAACACTTAAGGGTCTGGAGTGGGAGAGCTCCTTCTGCATTGGGTGATCTTATTTCTTTATCCTTCTTCATTCCCTTTTCCCCAATACTTCCACTGTTATTGCTGTTGATTGCTGTATAGATAGCCTTAAAAGGTGAGGATCTTCCTCTTCTTCAACTAATAGATCTACAATGATGAAAAGCTCTATTACCAGTTATAAGAGGCCAGATAAAGCCTCAGTTAATCTTTAAACCTTGCTCAGCCCAGAGTACCTTAGTCTAAATTCTTACCTGAAAATTCTTTTTTAAGTCATAGCCTACCCCTCAGTCACTAATCTAAAGCCTTTTCCAGTAATTCCAAGAGATGCACTTAGCACAATTATAAAAGTACTAATAGGAGCTGTGATTCTGTTCAATCCCCTCAATGCCTCTGGGTGGTTTCCTGCGTAAAGATTAAAAATAATATGTGACGTTTATCCTATATTGGATTACATGTTGTCTAGGGAGGGCAGAAGTGGGGAGAGAGGGAAAAAAATATGGAACACAAGGTTTTGCAAGGGTGAATGTTAAAACTATCTTTGCTTGTACTTTGAAAAAATAAAAGGCTATTATAAAAATAACAATATGTGAATGCATATGAAAGTCCTCTGTAGACTATACATGTTATAGAAATAAAATTTTATTGACATTTGATGATTGAAATATTCTATCATCATCATAAAACCATGGGTGAGGCATTTTAAGCATATCTAACATGGGCTGAAATTCCTTCTCTTGGAACCATGCTGATATACAAGATTCTCTAATCTCATACCAGCATCTGTAATTGCATCCCCCTGCTCACTTCCTCCTACGACACCATGGCCCATAACCCCTCTTTAACTTCGGTTCATAGGTTTAGAGATTTAGTGCAAAAAGGAACCATTGGAATCATCGAGTGCAACCCTAGATTTTTCCTGATGAAGGATCTGAGGTCTAGAGGCAGTAAGTGACTTTTTTACTGTTGTATGACCAGGTTTAAAACCTAAGATTTACTAGAGTACTTAATGAGTGCTGTGGACAGCAAGACCAAGAGGCCAGCCTTCTGGCCATGAGCTCCTCCAGCAGACTGAGATTGGGTCCTTTTCCTCCAACTAATAGTCATTTCCAGTTTAATACGACTCCCTCAAACTCAGGCTCTCCCAGGATGGCCTTTGAGAAGCCATTCTACCCTGAACAGAAGATGAGATATGGACATAGGAGCTCAGTGAAGGTGACCTTTGTGTTCTATCAAAGATCCATGATTTCCTCAGGTGTCACACTGACATATCTCAGCATTTGGCATAGTGTCTGGCACATAATATGCAATAATAAATCATTGATTGATTACTTGCTTCATTAGTACTTGTTGATAAACAACCAGCAAGTATTTGAGGCGGAATATGAATCTGGGTCTGCCTTATTCCATCTTACCACCATAGCAAACTGCCTTTTTTAAATGAAATTAAATAAATACTAACAATGAAACGATAATAACTCATGATTTTGTAGTTATGTGATCTCATTTCATGCTCATTGGAAAGATGACTTCCATTTTACAGATGAATAAATGAAAATAAAGAAAGTAACTTGCCTAGAGTTACACAATTTTGTGAGAAAAGGGGCTAAAATCCAGTTTTTCTTATTCTAAACCCAATGTTCTTTCTACCACCCTCAGCTACTTCTGTAAAAAGTTACTGTTAAAATGTCCATGTTATTATATTGTATTTAATTTATACTTTAACATATTTAACATGCCATCTGGGGGGAGGGAGGGGGAAAATTGGAACAAAAGGTTTGGCAATTGTCAATGCTGTAAAATTACCCATGCATATATCTGGTAAATAAAAACTATTAAAAAAATGTCCATGTTATTTGTTAGGAGTGGGGTCCCCTCTAGCCTTCTCCTTTTACAACACATTGGCTTGTTGACCCCACTGACGGGCCCAGGGACCTCAGCTGAGAGGGACTGGTGGGAGTCGGTGGGAGATGACCTGGGCTTTGGGACTGATACCTGAAACACATCATTTAAATGGGAAAATTAATTTTTCCTACTTCATAAATTTGCCTGAAGACAATACTATTCATGTCCTTTGAGGGAAAGTACCCCTACTAATAACAGTTGGCATTTACATAGACCTTTAATTTAACAGAACAGTTTACAAACATAATCTCATTTGATCCTTGAAACTCTATGAATCAGGTACTACAACCCACCATTTTATACAGAGCTTGCTCAAGTAGGACTTACTTTGGACTTACATGAACTTGAATTCAGTCCTGAAGATAGTTTCCGTCCAGAAAGAGGAGAATTAGACTTCCCTGTCCCCCAATTCCTGATTCATTATGCCTTCACCCTATAATTTCAGGAAAAAAAATCTATAAAACAACGGTTGGCTATGGAATCTCCTCAAAGGGATTAATTGGGATCCTTCTAAAAATGAACTCACTGGGCAAAGAGGTAGATACATGTATAGAACAGCTATTTATTTCCTCTACCATAAAACATTGCTCAAGATTCAAGATTCTTAAGTTCTTAAAACACGAACCAATAATCCATTGCTTTTCTCATATAATTTAGAAAAAAAAAACTTGTGAAACTTTTTATTTTTATAATTAAATTAAATAATTTATTTATTTTATTTATTTCATATCTATAATATTCAAGCAAGTTACTAAGTCCTGATCTTCTGACCAGTCAGACAGGGTTTTGGTTTTCTCCATCCGTCTATTGTAGCATCAATCAATCTGTTGTATCATAACATATTAATAACAAAATATCATTTATTGATGTAATATAAACTACATTTATTAAATTATATTAAAATTTAATAATAAATATTAGTGTTTATTAATTATTCTATTATATATTATATCATATTATTTATATAATATATTAAATATAATAGAAAGAACCTCCAATGGGCAATCAGCCCTGATCCAGGAACTCTGGGCCTTTTAAACTCACAAAATTAAAGCTAATAATTTTGTTAAGGCCAAAAACATCCATCTCTCGAGAACACTATTTAGTGACATGGATAGGGAAAGAAGCACAAAGTAGAAGAAACAGTTAGGGCACTG
Source organism: Sminthopsis crassicaudata (assembly GCF_048593235.1). Taxonomy (NCBI): domain Eukaryota; kingdom Metazoa; phylum Chordata; class Mammalia; order Dasyuromorphia; family Dasyuridae; genus Sminthopsis; species Sminthopsis crassicaudata. The sequence continues at coordinate 40,225,863 of NC_133622.1, forward strand.
AGTCCATCTCAGGATGCACTAGGAGAGCATGTGTTGATTGCTTTTGCCATGGGCTTGCTGAGGGCTCTGGGAAGAAAGAGAGAGATACTGCTTTTTCTATCCCTTTATTGAAAGTCCAAGACAGAGCTGACCCAAAGTATCCCCAAAGAGCACCAGCTCCACGAAGAGGGCTCAGAACTTTTCCATTGCCTGTATATGGATGGTCCTTCCTGGCTCAGTTGCCAGGATACATCCCCCTGGCTCAGTTGCTAGGATACATTCCCCAACCCAGGGACACAGAAAGCCAATGTTTTCTTTAGGAAGAGACAAGACCATCCCTCTGCATGTTCCAGGGGCGTCCCCCTCTCTCTACATGAGAAATCCAGAGAGATGACTTGACTTGACTTGCTCATGTCCCACAGTTGGCTTTTCTGAACCCCAGAACCCTTTCTCCAACCCTGCTAACCTGGTATGGAAAGGTTGAGTGTGGAAGGCCCACCAACCCCCTCCATGCTCTTGGGCCTAGGGGAAAAGGGAGGGCTTGCTGGGTTCTGTTCCAGAACCCAGGCTCCAGTGATGAGGAGTCTTTTCCCAAAGCAGGCCCAAACTTTCAAGAGGATATAATGAGAAGATGCAAATTACTGTTCCCAAGGCAGTTTTGGCCCGCAGGCAGTTTCTGAGACTCTGCAATAGAAGTTTTCAAATGGAAAATGATCCCTTTGGATCATCCACGGTATAATGAGATCAAAATTCCAGAACTCTAAGCATAGAGCACAATAGGAAAAAAATATTCCACTTAGAAAGGGCTCATAAATCTCATCTGCATAGGACTTAAGAACCCCAATCAGTCCACTGCTTGCACTGCGCAAATCAAAAGACTTCCCCCGGCTTTTGTTTCATTTGGATGTTTAATAGCATATCATATGAGAACAACTATTGCCAGTAAATGGGCTTAATAAGGGTTCGCCATGGGCTTTTTGTCTTAAAAATGGAAAAGTAAATTTTGGGGGGAAGATATCTGGGCACTATGCTGGATTTCTACAAGCAGAGAGCCTCAGGCCTAACAAGCCAGTTCTCTCCTTTGGATCTGGATGGGCATCAAACAGTTTTCTGTCTCATAGATTATAAATTCTGCTCCTCCAGGGTATGACAAGGGATTAATTGTATCCCCCCATAGTGCCTAGGACAATGCTGAACATATACATATGTAATAGGTGCTCTATAGTTAGCTCAATGCCCAGAAAGGGCATAAAAGGACTTTTTTAAACATCCAGAACACCTGATAGTTAAAACTGGCAGCAGCTTCTGAACATATCTAAAAAGGATCTTTTGCTATTTTCCTTTTCAGAAAAGTCCCTAAGGTTGGGCGACTGGAGACAAGACACTGAATTTACTGGACAAGAATTGAGAGAATCCCCATAGCACCTAGAGTGCTTGAGCAGGGAAAAAAACAGACTCTAGTTAGTAAGAATAATTAGTTAAAATTGGAAATTACTAGATGTCCAACTGAGGTAGTTTGTCTATTCCACCCCCAACATCCCCACCGTCACCTTGCATTCCCAGCAGCATACCTGTGCCCAAAGGTCCGTGGTCTCCCTTCCCCATCTTTATGGGACAGTATCCTCCTATCCCCAGTTGTAGAATTACTTTATGCTACTTGCCCTCCCTGTAACTTATCAATTTGCTTCCATAGTTTTTAAAAAATCCTAGTTACAACATGTTCCTTCTTTTGAAAGTCTTTCGATAGGATCGCTCAGTCTTTGACAGATGGATAAAGCCACATGGGCAAGACTTGACAAAACAAGTCATAACAGAAGGCACTAAGAGGTCAATCATCATAGACTCCTAGCATCTCTGTACTTCCCTGGCCTTGGGGATGAGGGAACACGGCTGGGTAAAGGCTTGCCCAAAGCCAAGGTTGGTCTCAATGTACTGGAACAAAATGCCCCTCCTAGGATCAACCATTTATTTCTAATCTCATCATGGAGCTGCTGACTCAGACTGTGAATATACCACCTCCTGCAGCCCCTCTCCTCTCTGATTGTCTGGAGCTGAAGAATGAGTACCAAGCTCTTCCCAAAGCCTTACTCTATAGAGGGTCAAAATTAGACTTCACTTTGCATCTGTAGCCTGGCCTGGTACCAGGGAACGAGATTCACCTACACCAGGTTCTCCTTCCCCCCTCAATATGCCTTCCCTCCCCAGATTCCTTTTGTGTTTTATTTTCTCCCATTAGATTGTAAGCTCCTCGAGGACAGTCTTTCTTTTTTATTTATATTCCCAGAATTTAGCAGTTTTTGACACATAGTAATCACCTAACAGATATTTATGTATAATATGGTATAGTACCCTCCCCTTGGAGGCAGACTGTGTCAAAACTATTTGAATCCATCTCTGATTAGGGTAAGGAGGGACTATGGTTCCTTTTCTCTTGGAAAAATGGATATTTGATCCTGCAATGTTTCTACTGGGCTTATATCCCAAAGAAATTTTAAAGGAGGGAAAGGGACCCACATGTGCAAGAATGTTTGTGGCAGCTTCTTTGTAGTGGGAAGAAACTGAAAACTGAGTGGATGCCCATCAGCTGGGGAATGACTGGATAAGTTATGATATATGAATATTATGGAATATTATTGCTCTGTAAGAAACGACCAGCAGGAGGAATACAGAGAAGCTTGGAGAGACTTACAAAAACTGATGCTGAGTGAAATGAGCAGAACCAGGAGATCATTATACACTTCAACAACAATACTATATGAGGATCAATTCTGATGGAGCCAGGTGATTCAGACCAGTTCCAATAGGACTGTGATGGAGAAAGCCATCTGTACCCAGAGAGAGGATGGTGGAACTGAGTGTGGATTGCAACGTTGTAGTTTGACATTTTTGTTGTTTTCTTGCTTGCTTGTTTTTTTTCTTTCTCATTTTCCCCTTTTTCATCTGATTTTTCCTGTGCAACATAATAAATTTTGAAATAGGTTTAGAACAATTGCATGTTTAACATATTGCATTGCTTACTGCCTGGGGGAAGAGGGAGGGGAAAAGATGAATATTGAAAATTATCTTTGCATATATTTTGAAAAATAAAAAGCTATTATTATTTTTTTAAGGATGCTTGTCCCTACCTGGCATCTGGAGTAGGGAGACTCCTCCTAGCTCCTTTGAGCTAGGGTCCTGAGCTGCCTTTTTCACTTTGTGATTCTTTTCTAAGGATAGGTGACTCAACTTTAATCCCCAAGATAAACATATCCAATTATAATTAACACCCTTATAAATTCAAGGGAGCAGACCTAGGTCAGAGCTGGCTGAACTTTGGGAGGGGACTCCTGCAGTTACTCTGATGCTCTTGAAAAAGTTGACCACTGGTCAACTGGTTGGACAACTGGCCAAGCCCTGGCGTGCTACCCATATGATTTGTGGGAAGAAAGTAGAGAGATGGAATGTAAAATGTCCATTCAGCAGTTGCACAGAAGGCTTCATGTTCCAAGGTGTAAGTCTGAACCTCCCAGGAGAGTGTAACAGTAGTTATTATCACTGCTTGTTTAAATCTCTGCCAATGCACCTTTGGGAGATCTTTTGGTGTCTTTTGTGTGGAGGAAATAAATACCTGTCCTATGACTTATTTTCATTTTATATTGAATACCTTTCTCCTCCTTGCCTTTGAGACTCTCCAGACTTGAGCCAAACCCAAGTTTTTAGTCATTTCCCCCCAGAGGCACTGGGTTAGAGTGTAAAGAGACAAAGAACCACAAGAAAAAAGAATCTGACTTTCTTGTAGGTGGTGGGGGTCCTCTGGGACTGAATCTGGTCAGTCTGCATGCAGCTTCCCTTTGTGGAAAAACAAAAGGGTACCCCAGCTCTTGGCTGCCCAGGAGTAGTTTATAGACAAGGAAAAGATACTGAAGGAAACGTTGGGTTTCCCTCCTATCTCCAGAACTTCTCTGAGTGTTTGTCCAGGAAAGGCAGAAAGTCAGTGAAAAGCCTATGTGTAGATTGTTAGTGTGCTGATGAAGCAAGGTTCCCTAACTACAGGACCTTAAAAACAGACCGGAAGCTCTCTGTACCTCAGTTTCCTTACTTAGAAAATGAGGGGGGGCAATTAAAGGACTTCAAGGGCCCCTTTTAGCTCGTAACCTGTAAGCCTGTGCTTAGATTAGTGATTCCTTGAGGGCCGACGCTGAGGAAGTATGTGATGACCCAGAATGGGAGGCTTAAAACATATATGGGAAAGCATAGAAGTGTATATGGATTTGACTCTGGGTGATTTCAGGGGATAAAGGAGCTACAAGAGCTGGGGCAGCTCAGAGGAGGTGATACCATGGAATCTGAGCCAGTTCTAAAAATAGCTTTACTAAAAAAATCCCCCCAAATTAAAAAATTATCCCCACAGATGTAGCACTCCAAGGAGCATTGGTTGCCTACTCCCAGAGGTCTAGTACTCTGAAGGGGATTGGCTAACTGAGTCTCTACCCCATGAGTTCCTATTGCCATTTAAAACCTTCTGATTTATTGAGAATAAAAGATAAAATATGTAGAGAAATTGACATTTATTTATGTGATTCAAGTAACGTTGTTATCATTCAGTCTTTTTTTCAGTCGTGTCTGACTTTTTGTTCATCATAAAAATGATATTTTAAAACTCAAAAGCATCATATAAATAAAACATTATAGAAATGTATATGATTCAAATAAATGTGTTATTGTTCAGTCATTTTTTAAGTCGTGTCTGACTCTTTGTAACCTCTTTGGGATTTTCTTGTTAAAGATACTAGGATGGTTTGCCATTTCCTTCTCCAGTTCATCTGACAGATGAGGAAACTGAGGCAAAGAGAGTTAAATGTTCAAGGTTATGCAGCTAGTAAACATCTGACTCCAGGCCAGACACTATCTACTGAGTTTTGCAAATATTTATAATAGAAGGAAAGATTTGGAGGGAAAGAGCATTCAAAACAGGAGAAGCCTTGATTTCTGGAGGAGCTGAACCTTGAGGACGTACAAGGCAGAGATGAGAAGAGAACTCCAGGTGTACTGAGGGACAGAACCAATGGGGACAGCCCGTGAAGCAGGTGTGGCTATTTCTGAGCAGTTCTCAGAACCCGCTTGTGGATCAGAACTTTGAACTGTGACAGTGACTCGACGAGCCTAGGTCCAGCCCATAGGAGATTTGGGAGATGGACTGGTTGGTGAGGAAGAGGAGTTGGGAATTGATGATTTGTGAATGGAACTGAGGATAAGTACAAAAGGAAGCTCAGCTCTTTGTTCTTTTCCATCCCTATGGCTGATGGGGCAGGAACTGCTGGGAGCTCATGGGAGGTTCTGCTCTCCCACCTGGCCGCCCTATGCCTGTAAGCACACGGAGCTTCTGTGTTTGCTCTACCTGGTTCTTAGGTAAACAAGGATCTAGAGATAATCAATAGTTGCTATTCTTGTGAAAGTCAAAAGGGAAGGAGAAATCTTGGACTCAGATGCTCCTAGAGATGGATGTGAAAATCCAGTCATCCATGGATAGTGTTTCAAGGAGAATGACCTTTCTGGAGAGCAGGGCCAGTGATAGCCTGCGACCCCCAAAGCTTCAAGCTTCTTGAAGACTCCATGAAGGGTAAAAAAAAAAACTTTAGAGGCCAGGAATTTTGAGGTTTCCTCTACTCTACGTTTGTACAAATTGCCTTCATATTTTAAATTTAGCACTCTTCCCAGGAACCTCAGGAGCACTGTTTGACAGGTTGAGAGGGGATGTTTTACATCGATTGTTTTTGTTATATTTCTTCCTAAATCCTGTTGCCAAAGTGGATTCTTTTGGTGAATTGATTTTTTTCTGGTTAATTGATGTGGCATAAATTCAAGTTTAAATCTTCCACATTCATAAAGGGTCAGGAGGAACAATAGTATACCCTCAGCATTATCCCTAGAATCTCCTTGAGGGGAGAAGTAACTACTGTGTTTGAAACCTTGAGCCTTCAAGAAGACTAGAACCCTGAGAAGAATATGGCCGTTGCCTTCTGGGGATCTCAATGTGCAGGTATAAGTGAGAGCAGAGTGTGTGGATTGGTGAGCTGAATAGCTCATAAAGTAGATGGAACATCAGAATTGGGGAACATTTCCTAATCCATTTTTTTTTTAATAAGAAGGTGGAGTTCATGAAAGGAAGAATAGCTAGACTCTGAAAACTTGAGTTTAACTGCCTCAGATATTTATTAGTTGTATGATGCTAGGCAAATACCTCAGTTTCCTCATCTGTAAAATGGGAATAATAGCATTGTGGTAATATCCCAGAGTGGAGCAAGATGGTTAAGTGGATGGAGCACTAGGCCAGAAATAGGGAAAACACATCTTTCTGAATTCCAATTTGGCCTGAGACATTTATTAGCAGCATAACCCTGTACAAGTCCCTTAATCTTGTTTGCCTCAGTTTTCTCATCTGTAAAATGAACTGGGGAAAAAATGGCAAACCTCTCCAGTATCTCTGTCAAGAAATTCCAAATGGGGTCATGAAGAGTAGTACGTGACTTAAACAACTCAACATTCAGCAATTGAAGAACAAATGAGAAAAGATGTGTAAAGCATTTTGCAACCTTAAAGTGCTATATAATGCTAACTTTTTGTTCTTTTCTTATCCTTCCCCTAAGAGAAAACAAGCAGCATACCTGGCACATCCATGGCCCATCAATTCAGTTCATTTATTAAGAGCCTGGTGCATACAGACTTAAATCCCACTCTTTTGTTTTATACTAGAGTCTAAATCCTGCTTTTATATTGGGGTATAAAGGTGATCTTGAGCTCCCAAATTTTATCAAGAAATTATTAATATTATTATTATTATTATTATTATTATTATTATTAAAAGCTTTGAGAGTAAAGTGATAGAATCAGACCTGTTGATTAGAAAGATCATTTTATGTGATCTTTCGACATGAGGATGGATTGGAAGGGGAGAGCCAGGCTGGCCCTTGCAATAGTCCACAGGAAGGTAAAGAGACTGAGAGGAGAAACCGGAGGAGGAAGTAACATCTCTCTTCTCTCCTTGGACATTGCCACCATCTTGGTACAGGACTTCCTCAAGCAGCACCGGGATGATTGTGATAAGGGACCCACTGGTCCCCCTATTCCAGTCCATCCTCTACCCAGCTGTCAAAGTGATCTTCCTGAAGCAGGGATCTGACCTTATTATTTCCTTTCCCCCATTTCAATAAGCTCCAGCAGCTCCCTATCACGTCTGGGATCAAATAGAAAAGCCTTTGTTTGGGTTCGAAGCCCTCCAGAACTTCCCTCCCCAACCCCTCCAGGCTTCTTATACCTTCTATTCCCCTCCCACACTCTGGACCCTTTCTCTTTTTCCCAGTTTCTGGATTTTCTGGCCGTATCAGTGCTTGGACGTGGGCTGCTCCTCCTCCTCTTCCCCCTTGGGTCTCTAATTCCCTAGCTTCTTTCAAGTTTCAATTAAAATCTCACCTTCTACAAGAAATCTTTCCAGATCCCCCTTAATTGTAATTCCTTTCCTCTGTGATTATTCCTAATTTATCCTTCCTATGGGGCTGGTTTTGTACAGAGTTGTTTACATGTTGTCTTTCCCATTGGACGGTGAGAATAGAGGCTGCCTCTGACCTTTCTTTGTATTCCCAACTCTTAGCACATAGTAGGTTCTTTTTTTTATTATTAAATGAGGCAATAGGTTAAGTGACTTGCCCAGGGTCACATAGTAGGTTCTTAATAAATATTTATTTATTGGTTGAGAAGCCCCCAGTCTTCCTAATAAAGTAAGAGGTGATGTCACTGACTGAGAGTGATGACACATGGAACTTGAAGCTTAAAAAATATTTGGGAAACCCTTTGCCAAGAATGTGTTAGCGAAAAAGGAAATACGGGACAAACAGCATCAGTTTATTATTATTATTAAAAGCTTTGAGAGTAAAGTCAAGGTTAGGAATTAACTGGGCAAGAACAGTGGCAGGTCAAGGGGACCTTCAAGTTCAAGGTCAGGGTGTAAGCAAGAATCTGTTGTCTACAGACCCTTAGAAAACCTTCCCACCAAGTGGGTTATTTCATTGAGACCATAACTCGAATGTCAATAGCTAAACTGATGATAAAAACCACAAGAAATCAACTAGTCTCCGCTTGACCTTTTGCAAGGTTTGGGCTTCCTCTGTGTCCTCGGTTGCACATGGCCATCCTCTCCCCAGGGATGAAGTAGGGCACAGACTTCTTCCCTTGCAAAGAGCACCTGCGGGGGAGGGCGGGGCAGAGAAGAGATGCCCCAATAGAGCTCTCCGGCTCCCAAACATGCAGGAGCTTTAGGAAGACTCTGAGGCTGCAGGTTTAGGAACGTGCACTTCACCAAGTTCTCCCCAGCATCTGCTGCTTGTGAATACAAATAACTACTTTAAAATCTTGTTTCTTATAGAGTGTCCTCAAATGTACCATCTAGTCTGAGCTGCTGGCAAAACAGAGCATGCACCCCCCCCAGACTTCTGCAGTGGCTCCTCCCAAGAAAGCCCAAGCCCTTGCAGAGGATTTTGTCCATGCTGTTGCAAGATGGTGTGTGTTTGTATACAGACAGACGTGCATGTAATATACACACATACATATCCACAATGTGCAGTCCATTGTGTCTATAATGCACACATGTGCTTAGTATGCACGTGTGTGCACACAATACACACATGCACAATGCACATAGTCCACATGCAAATAATGCACTGCATATAATGTACACACATATCCACAATGTGCAGTCCATTGTGTCTATAATGCACACATGTGTTTAGTATGCACGTGTGTGCACACAATATACACACATGCACAATGCACATAGTCCACATGCAAATAATGCACTGCATATAATGTACACACATATCCACAATGTGCAGTCCACATGCATATAATGCAACATGTGCACAGCATGCACATGTGTGCATATAATATACACATATAACAGCACAGTGCACACAGTGCACATGCATGTAATGTGCAATACATACATAGCATGCACAGTCCGTGTATATAATATACACACAAACACATGTGTGATGCAATAGTCCACATAAAAATAGTGCACATGTAGGTAGCATGCATGTCTGCATGAATGTAATATACATGCATATACACAATGTGCAGTCCATCATGTATATAATGTAGGCATGTATGCAGTATGCACATGTGTGTGCACACATACACACAAACACATGCACAATGCATATAGTCCACATGAAAATAATGCACACACATGTAGCATGCATATAATTTACATACATACACATGACATACACACACATACAATACATATAGTTCACATTCAAATAGTGCACACATGTATGTGATATGCACATATACATGCACATAATATACACATAACATGCACATGGTATACTATACACAAACACAAGCACAATGCATATGATGCAGTGCATATAATGCACATATGGATATAGCATGCATATAGCATGCACATATGCACACATATAATATACACAGTATATGCACAAACACATACACAATGCATATAGTCCACATGCATACAACACACATGTGCATTTAGTATGCACATATGCATGGATATAATATACACACATACACACAGTATATACACAAACACATGCACATGCGTTTGTAGTCCACATGCATACAATATACATATGCATGTAGCATGCACATGTGCTTGGATATAATATACACACATACGCATGTCATGCACATAAACACACAATGCATATAATCTACATGCAAACAGTACACACATGTATGTGACATGTTAATGTGCATTCACATAATATACACACGTGTATGTGCATAAACACACAATAATATAATGTACATACATATAATACACATATATGTAGTATGCACATGAGTGTGCATAAAATGTATACATGTATATATTATATGCACACATATGCATGTGCACATGATAGAAATAGAATAGAAAACTGGAGATTAAAGGAGGTTAATTCACTTCCCAACTGAAAGCCAGAACATCCTGAATTTTACTCTTTGTAATCTTACATTCATTCATCCACTGAGTGTCCCCTATGGAGATAAACCTGTATTGGGGGAGACTAGAAAACTATTCTCAGATTAAGACAAATTGAGGTAACAAAATAAAGAAACATTTAAACAGCAAATCTATAGTAAATGTTATAAAAATATAATTAGAGAAAATAAGCTTTTTAGGGGTTCAGAGAATGGAGATAGTGTTTCCTGGTTAGAAGTAGTTCTGCTAAGAGTTTAGTTTAGATATTTGTTTTACAATTTAATCATGGAGTATTGGATTTGTTTATAGCAACTATGTGTGTATATATACATATATATATATATATGTATATATACCTATTTTTTTATATGTGACAAGAATATGGGCCAGAATAAAGAAGTGTTCTTACCTTGTTAATTTTTTTACTTATTCAGATTCACTGGAATGACAAGACCTTTTTGAGATAAAAAAAAAAAATCTCCCAAAACAGAGTGCCCTAGTCCCAGAGAGTTCTTTTTTAATTTGTTGGAAAACTGGTCCTGAAATGATATTGGGGGGAATGAAGCTTGGCAATAAAGAATTAACAGGAGTTCAAAAAAGACTTTCTGACTTTAAATTAGAGAAAGCCTTGTATGAAGGCTTTATTCCCATCAGTAGGAAGAAATTAGTTCTAAGAAAGGCTAAATATCTGAAGGTTCTAATTAGCTAGCCAACTATTTTATATTTCAAAAGAGCTTGGCATTCTGGAGGTAAGGATTTAGGGAGCTGATAGATACCTTTCCTTGTATAAATAAAGATACTGAGATTTTTTTTTTTAGTTCAACAACTGGGTGTAAAAGAGCTGAAACACAGACTCTGGAAGCAAAACTAAAATAAGAGTACTCAAATTGTAGCCAAGGAAAGAAGTAAAGAGTCCACTGAACAAATTCAGTCAGCCTATTTCCTGCTATTCCTCTGTAACTCTCCAGTGAGCGTCACCTAGGCTGGATCACCTAAGATGGCCAGGTGGAAGCTCATTAAAGAATAGCACAAAGTTATCACTAGTAAAAAAAAAAATTAACTATGTAGTAAAACGTTATTATAAACCATCTTCATAAGAATCAACATGGTTTAGTAGAAAAAGAACTATAAATAGCCTTAGAATTAAGGAGACCTGAGTTTAGGTTTATTTATACACACACTGACTATTAAGTGACTATTAATCTTCCCATCACTCAAATTCATCTTTAAGATAACAACTGCAGATCCACAGAAGGACTTTTTTTTTTTTTTTAAACCAGGAGTTCCCTACATCAAAGAAATCCAGGATCTAGTCCCCTTCCCCCACTCTAATCTTCATGGAAATAGCTTTGTTCTACTAAATATGGTAATTTTATCTATATTTATGAGAAAAGGAGTTTGCAAAGAAAATGAAGGCCTTTAGAAGCCAGAATTTTCATTCAATGAATGTGCTAATTATTATTCTTATTTGTGAAAGCACTTAACAAGTTCCTTTAAGGCAAAGAGCCATCTCTTCTTTCCAGATCAATTCTGCATGTACTTGAAAATGAACAGCTATACTGTTTGATTTTTTAAAAAAATAAAATAATTTTAAAATAATTTTTGTCATACTGAATACAATTACTAATAATCTCCATACATATAAAAAACAAAATAGGGGAAAAGCCTCCAAATCTAAATAAACAGAACTATTGGCATTTTAATATTCTATTACTCAGACTTCTCATTAATTCCAACTGATTCCTGTACTCTGCCCCTGGGGCAAATTAGACAATTATCCCAGTTTTGCTGTATCTAAAAGGCAGCACCTAGAGAATGGAGTGTAAATAGAGGGTAGAGTAGAGGGGCAAGAACCAAGCCATCCAGAGAAAGGGGAGAAATAAAAGATGACTGGGAGTGGAAAGGAGCCAGGACAAAGGGAAAAAGGAAGGAGGGAAGAAGGGAGAAAGGGAAAAGTGAGAGAAAGAGAAAGGAAGGAGGGAGAGATAAAAAGGGAATGAGGGAAAGACTGAAGGAAGGTGAGACAGAGACAGAAAAGAAAAGGGAGGAAAGAAGGAACAATCAAGGAAAGAAAGAAAGCGGGGATGTGAGAGCTTTGGAATGTGGAGGGGAATGGAGAGAAAAATCAGGAACAGGTCCATTTTATTAATTGTTCATGGGATTATGAACTTGCACAGTTTTTTTGTGGGACAATTTAGCACTACACTAAAAAAGTTCCAAAAATAATCAAACCCTTTAACCCAATAATCCCATTGTTAGGATTATACCTCGAAGAACCATCAAAATTAAACAAAAAAGAGCCATCCATTCATAAATTTTTGCACATTATTTATAATCACACACCCCAAAAAACACAAACAAACTTGGAAACAATAGCTAAATAAATTGTGATACTTGGGTATAATTGAATATAGTTTGCAAGAGAGTGTCTGGAACATGGCAAATTTGGATGTTAGCTGCAGGCCTGGAAAGAATTTCAGGAGCCATGCAGTCAAATTGATGAGGGTGGAGGTCCCTTTAAGATTCCTTTCTAATTGCCCAACTCATGACTGACCTTGATTCACAAATCCTGGTCAAAGGCACCCTTTTGAATATCTGGGCCCAGCCCCCCACTCTCAGCTCAGCTTCCCCCAGCCCTTACCTGATCTGAGCACTGAAAAGCCTGCCAGAACTTGGAACTGCCCACAATCTTTTGGGTATAAATAGGGCCAAGATGGAGCACTCATTGCAGGAGCCCTCCCAGCCAACACATGGTATCCTTCCAGCCATGTAGGAGTTCCTGCCCTCCACCTTCGGCCCTGGTATCTTTATAACTGAACTTTACTTCCAAATTCCTATAATAAACCTTTTATTTATCAATCTAGGTTTTCGGGCCTGTAAATTCATTTTACAGGGGATACTGCACCTCATGGGATTATCTATGCACTGAGAAATGGAGTTCCCCCATTCCTTTCCCTCATTAGTTGGTGGCCCTCATGGGGACCCCAAAAATTGTTACCCCCAAAACTAACCTTAACCTTTTCAGGTCTCTCAGAACCAATTTTTGTCCTTAGCAGCTCGAGCAGCTTCCTGGAAGAATATCTGTGTTCCTACCCTCGTCTCACTCTATCTCTAAAACATAGGGCACCCAGACCAGGTTTGGGGTGTGAGCAAAGTCTCCCATGGAGACTACTTTTCAGGGAAAAAAGTTCTCTTTTTGTCTCACTCTGTTTCTACAGGCTGCTTCTTCTAGAGACAAAAGACCTTTTTCCAAAGCAAATTCTAATCCCTTTATCCCAGAAAAGCCTTCCTTCACCCTTCCCCCACCTCCTGGCCATCCCTCTTGGGTCCCAGGCTGGCAGTCTCCTTGATCTCTTCTGGGGGAGATATCTATGTTTGAGCCCTCTTGCACTCCACTGTAGTGGCCAGGCTCTAGCCACGAGGAGATGGTCAATGGACCGGGTGAACTTGGAGATGTGTCTCTACCCAACTGTGTGAGCCTTAACCTTTACCACCTGAGAAGCACTGGGTAAGAAAACATCTCTCCCTTCCCCTATCCTCTCTCTTTTCCAACCTCTCCCATGTGGCTCAACCTGCCATTTAAATACTCCCATCCTGTCCCCTTCTTGGGGTACAATGGGGAGATTTGGGGACTCTTCAAGATCTCTAGAAAAGTCTCCTATTCACTTTTAAAAGGTGTTCTGCCACAACTCTGAATGCCCCTCTCATAGCTTCTACCTGGCTCTTAAAAGAGCCAAGGCTTCTAGCCCTCTCAAAGAACTAGCTTGTCCCATACCTTTTAAAATGGGACTCGGTTTCCTGACCATGCTCTCTAGGCTGGATAAAGGATTTTAAAACTGCCCATTTTCTTTCTAAGCCTCAGGGCATACTTACCTGCTCTCTAAAACCAAGCCTTTCTCTGTCTCAGTAATCTTGCAAGTGGGAACTCCTGGCTTTTCTCTTGGTCCAGGACTTTTAGCTCCTAGTGCACTCTCTATTTCTCTTGATTGGATGCCCCGTATGCCCCCTCATTTTTTAATTGATGCCCTTTCTAAGGTCTGGTCCTAGCCAGGCTAGAGCTTCAGAAAGGATATCTTTGTAATTTGGTCTGGGGAACAAAATTCTGAATCCAGGAAAATTAATTGTTAAGAGAGTGAAAATAATTTCTTTTTATTTCTCCTTTTTTTCCCCCATCCTGACTGCAGGCAGGCAGGGGTGAATTAAAGTGATTGAAACTATTTAAAAAACACTCCTTAACTACTTTAATTTGGCGCCTCGCTAGAATCTTTCTCTGTTCTGGTGTGTAACAATTCTTTTTTTACTGCCTCAGTTTCCTTAAACTGTCTTTTTCTTGACTGAACTTCTCTGGCTTCAGTCCAGGAAACCAGAAATATAGAATAATAATAGATTCTCCCTCAAGCTGCCTTTTAGAGAATGGCTACATTAACACCTGAATTCTATATGTAGAGTTCCAATATCTCTCTAATCGACCAACCCCCAACTTGCTTCAGGAGTCGCTTATCTCCAGTTAGGGTCTTTTGTCTTCCACTCAGCCACTATTCTCTGCATTAAGTACCTTGTATGTAGCCTGAGGCAAATGCTAGCTGCCTTCCCCTCCCTCTGCCTCTTCTAACAGAGTAGGGAGGGGCCACATGGGCTTTCTCCACCCACCTTCCACCAAAAAGGCTCTGAGTGAGATAGGGCCACTTTCAAATTAATTGATGTTTTGTTTTTTTTTTAACTCATTAAAACTGGGGGACTTGCATAAAACTGTTTGACTATTGTTCTGTATGAGAAAAACTTTTAACTACTGTTGTATAAACCTGTTTAACTATTGCTGCATAAAACTCTTTGACTATTGCTATTTCAGGAAATTTACTAGTCTGTATAATCTGATAATTTCTGTAAACAGGGGGGGAAGGAAACTGAGATTTCAGCTGGTCAGGAAATTGGGAAAAGCTGATGTCTTATTTCAGTTCAGGATGAATTGGAAACTATTTTTCTCTTTGCTTAAATTTACTAGACTATGATTGGCTGGCTTATGTTTTAATTTTGAAATCCCTTATTCAGTCTTTGGGATTATTCTTTAGAAACAATCAGAAATCATACCCCTGTCCAAGGACTGGCAGTCTCTCTGATCTGTTTCTCCACCCCTGTTACCCCATTTCCTTAATTATTATTTCAGCATTTCGAGATCAGAACTCTAATGCTTGGGGTAGCCCATCTTGGTCTAATTGCATAATTTACTCAGAAATCTGTCCTCCCTAGAGAGAGAGAGAGAATGAAGCTCTCAAACTCCATTTTTTGTCTCTCTCTCGGAGCCCCAACGGACTTGGGGTGCCTTTTTAGGGCAGCAGGACTGTCTTGAGCACTGCTACACAGCAGAGGCTGAGTTAAATGCACAAATGACCACAGACCTAAAGACTGTTCATCTCTGGCTGAGATGCCCCCCAATTGCAGAGATTCAAACAGGGAGGTGTGTGTCTCTCTGAATAAGGAGTGCTGTTCTATGCTAATAATTCTGGGGTTATAGGGGAGAAACTGGTCCTTGCCACAAGTCCTTGCACTTTCTAGTTTTAGTCTGGTTTGTTTTATTGTCCTGACTCAGTTTCCCTAGTTATCCTGACTCAGTCCTGCCTCAGTTTCCCTGCCTCTTAGTTCTGCAAAACCTCCCCATGCCTCTTTATCAGAATACTTGATAAGATCTTATGTTTCAGAATAGCAGAATGCCTCTCCTATCCCAAGCTATGGGAATGCCTTATCAAGATGCTGTCTCCACTGACTATGTCATCTCTCTAGAGACCTACTCCAATATTGCTCTTGCCTCTATTTCAGTCTTCCAGTTCGTGAGGTAACACACTCCCCACACTCTATCATCGAGGTGGGACAATTCAATTTCCTGGGACTTGATTGATGCTGTCTGGAGTTCTACGCTCAAGCCAAGCATTGCTCATTGAGACGTCATAGCACAGCTCTGGCAAAATAAAAGTTTTTTTGTCGTATTTCTCTCTCTCTTAGGGACACCTAAAGGGAATGAAAGCTATAGAGTTAGTCTGATTACTGCCTCTCAATAAACTCCACTGAACTAATCTCTCTCCACCCACCTTAACAGGGCTTCCCTGATGTTAGGAAGCTAGCCCCTTTGAATCCAAAAGGTTGGGAAAAAGAGCAATATTCAAACTTAGCCTGGGTTTCTGTGAATGTCATCCATACTCTGGTAGGATTTATTTCTAAAAGAACTGCTAACTTCTTGAATTCTCTTATATAGAATTAGACATTCTGTATATGATTGTATTTGCATTGGGTATTTTAAAAACAAACTAATTTGTATGAGTATCATCTGCTTGGATATGAACCTATGGGGACAAATTCCTTATTGTTATCAACATAAGGTTATGATAAATATTTGTTTATGTTCTTGCATTTTTTCCTCATGTAACTGGTTTTAAGATCAGAGCAACAGTCAATAGAAATTGTTAATGCAATTCAATTATGTCATACCTTGCTGTTTCTAGCCTGATTATATGCAATTGTTGTATCCTAAATGCTTGGCCAAGTAAGTATTTAGCCTGGTCATCTGTTTGCTACTGGACAACTAATAGAGATCTATAAGACCAAAACTGATTTCTAACACCTGTTGGTTTCCTTTATCTCGTTAACCTGAGACTCTCAGTTCTCTTCTCAGGGCGACTCCTGCCTCTAGACACTCAAAAAGAAGCAGACATGCTCTTTTAATGCAAATCTCTTCTAGACTTAAGCCTTAGAAGACCCCAGTTTCTGCCCTAATTCTGAGCAGGAGGAACTGCTTTCTCACCATCACAGAACACCACAAGGATTGAACTGGCCCCCCCAGTGTCCTGCTCCCTGGTAGGAATTTGAGATCTGGCCCTGTTTCCCTTTTATTTCAGGACAACCCAAACACCCCAGGGGCCGGTAAGCTGGGTAGGCTATGCTGATGCTTTTCACTCCTCCTTCACAAAAAGTGGGGAAACTAGGAAGGAAAAGATTCAGGATCTTTGCTTATTGAATAACTAACTCTCTTCAAGAACAGCACAGTTTTTCCAACATTTCCAAGAGCTTAAACTGCATTCTTATCTTGATCTGCAGCTCTGACAACTGGGGATATACCCATCCCTGGACCCTGCCTTACAGAAGAGCAGTGGTTCATTAAATCTACTAGATATCAAGGCTTCTTACCTCCCCTGGCTTCTGAGTCCACACCCATTAATCCCAAACCCAGGAGAAATTACCTTTCCTGAAAATTAAGGGTGAAAGACCTGGGCTACAAATAATCTTTTCTTTTAGCATTTTCTCCTATTTCTCTTTGATAATTAGATGGGCTATCAGACAAGCAGCCCACAGAAGGGACCTGATGCATTTCTTGCTAAAGGCCCCATTCTCCTGAATGTCACCATCTCCACCCTGGATGACACCCCACTTTTAATCTGTTCCTGAGATCTGTTTTCTCTAGGCTTCACACTTTTGATTCTCTTCTGGCCTTTCCCCCTGGAGAACATTGACTGGGGACAACTGACTGGGACACCTCCTCGATGCCCTTTTGCCATCCCCCACACCTCATGCCTCACTTCCTGGCATGAAACCCCAAATCTCTACGACTCTTGTCAGCTCGAAGCAGTCAAAGAGGAGATCGATGCCCCTTTCCCCACATGCATCTGGAGGCGATGGTTTGAGGGGGGAACAAGATGAGGGGACCCTGCTACTCTGAAGATCTTTGGAGAAAATCTTCAATCTTTCCTTAAATGAAGGACACTGCCCCCAATTTTTTTTTCTTAAATGAATTTAAGTCTCAACTGTTTAAGGGGAGAACTGATGAGGGTTGGGATCCCTTTAAGATTCCTTTCTAATTACCCAACTCATGGCTGCCCTTGATTCACAAATCCTGCTCAAAGGCACCCTTTTGAATATCCGGGCCCAGCCCCCTCACTCTCAGCTCAGCTTCCCCCAGCCCTTACCTGATCTGAGCACTGAAAAGCCTGCCAGAACTTGGAACTGCCCACAATCTTTTGGGTATAAATAGGGCCAAGACGGAGCCCTCGTTGCAGGAGCCCTCCCAGCCAACACATGGTATCCTTCCAGCCATGTAGGAGTTCCTGCCCTCCACCTTCAGCCCTGGCATCTTTATAACTGAACTCTACTTCCAAATTCCTATAATAAACCTTTTGTTTATCAATCTAGGTTTTCGGGCCTGTAAATTCATTTTACAGGGGACACTGTGCCTCATGGGATTATCTATGTGCTGAGAAATGGGGCTCCCCCATTCCTTTCCCTCATTAAAATGACTTCTTCACATTAAGGAGAACTTTTTGATTTGGCTCAGATCTGAGGTAGTAGGAATGAAAACAAGTATTAGCACCCAAGGCCTTGATTTGAGTGTGTGTATACTTTATTTTATATCACAAATGGTTGTTGTTGAAAGAAACCTTAGAATGTTTCATACAAAATAAAACAAAACAAAAACTAAACTAAAAGCCATAAAAATGGTGCATTGGATACTCATTAAAGCTATGAAAGAAGAAAGATGAAGAAGGATAAATGGAAAACAATCTTGATGAAAAGTTAGAAGGAGCAACTGAACAATTGTCATGATGTTCTATTCAATGACATTAATTAATTGATTCAAAGACCAATGGATATTAAGAAGTTCAGTTAGTGGTATTAAGATTCAATGGTAATTTCTTAATAAATTTAATAAAATAGTTTGGTAAATTCAATTCAAGTTAAATACTTTTGAAGTCACAAAATGGTACAATTTGGGTCAGTTAAGTGGTGAAATGGTTTATAATACTGTGCCTGGATCTTTCTGAGTTCAAATATGGCCTCAGATATCTGTGTGACTTGGAACAATCATTTAACCCTATTTGTCTCAACTTCTTCATCCATAAAATGATTTAGAGAAGGAAATGGCAAACTATAACCAAGAAAATCCTACAAATGGGATCGTGAAGACTTGGACATTACTGAAAAACAACTGAACAGCAGCAAGAGAACATGTGAATAAGGATAAAAACAGGGTATTGATGAGGAGTTGGAAAGAGCAACTGAATAATTGCCATGATGTTCTACACAATGACATCACTTAGTTAATTCAATGATAACCAGTAATTAAGAAGTTCAGTTAATGACATTGAAGTTCAATATTAATAAATAGTAAAAATATTTTAAATCATAAAAATGGTTTAATTAATTCAGTGTTGATTTTTTTAAGCCCCAAGATAATAGAACTTTCTTGTTTCCTTCCTTCAGTAACTCAACCTCAGGGGAGCATCTCTTTAGCCAGTCCTTCCTCATCCCCTTACTGGGTCCTCTGAGGTAGACTCCCTGTATCCCAGAGTTTCTCTATTTGGATTGTTGCCTATTTCCATTGCCAAAACTGCTAGAAGGAGCTTCTTCTGATTCTGGGGAGCAAATAATTTTCTGGTTTATCATACCACCTCTCCCGATATATCTTTATCTATATCTATCATCTATCTATCTATCTTCTACATGTAGTTTTTCCTCTTGATTACCTCAGGAATTAATTGAGGTTGGTTACTTAAGATTGGTGACCCCCCAAAATATAAGGGGCTCAGCTCAAAGAATCACAAAATCTAGCAGCCCCTTTTTCTTCTGCGAACCCCCAAACCATTCTTTCTTGTTTTGACCTCTGTGAAAATGAAAAACAGCTGGTCACCATCATCTACATAATTATTCTTCATCTCTTGGCAACTCTTAAACTATGCTGGGAGGTTTTTTGCTAATGCCCATCAAGTTTAAAATGGGGACACTGGCTGCTTTGAATGAAGGGGTTTGACATTTAGAATTTCATTCTCCCCCTTCCTGCCTGAGAGCCCAGCCTTGGTCATTGACTCTGAGGGCCTGGCACAAGCCCCTATGTGTTAGTGAGTCCATTGTTTGGTGCTGTGGATTTGATTTCAGAGACAATGGACACATTTTCATAAGTCATCACATTATGAGGAACTCATATTCTTGGAGGCAATGTGTGGTGACATGATAAAGACAGGCTATGTTTTATGTATAGGTCTTGAATTCCTTTCAGCTGGGAAAGGGTGACTTGAAAGATTTGGTTAAAAATAAGACTAACTCTGAAATAAAACATGAGAATCTTACAAATTTTGCTGCAATGCTGGTCTTCGGAGTTTTTCTAGTAATTAATTCACTCGACAAACTATAAACACATCCTTCCAAACTTCTTGCTTTTGTTACAAAGAAAAGGTCCTCTTACAGGAGCTTTCCAAAAACCACTTTCACCTGTGTAATGCAAATTGATCTTTCAAAAGCACTATTTGTTAGAGTAAAAAGTTGGACATAAATTGTTTGCTCTGATTGGGGAAATGGCTGAATAAATTGTGGCATATGAATGTAATGGACTATTATTATGCTGTAACATAGTATGAACATAGAAAATTCAAAGAAATATGCAAAGCGAAGAAAACAGAGCCCAGGAGGATTTAAGCATTACAACTATGTAAATGAAGGAAACATTAAAGGGTAACAAAATTCAAATTAAATCCAATGGATAATTATAAGGTTAAAGCACCACAACCTTCCTTTTTTAAGACAATCAATAAAATACATGGGCTTATAGCAATCACTGATTGTGTTGCACTTAATTGTTTGGGGGAATATGCTTGGGCTAGGTGTTAGTGGAAGGATGGTTATTTTGTATAGGTACTGTGTTTATATATATTTTTGTTCTGTTATATATTCTTTGTGCAAGTGGCAGTAAAGAATCTCCCTCATATTCTGATGGAAGTGGATATCTTCAACATAAAGAAGATCCAACTCACTTCCAGTTGATCAATGATGGACAGAGGTAGCTACACCCAGAGAAGGAACATTGGGAAGTGAATGTAAATTGTTAGCACTACTGTCTGTCTACCCAGGTTACTTATACCTTCGGAAGCTAATACTTAATGTGCAACAAGAAAATGGTATTTACACACATATATTGTATCTAGGTTTTATTGTAACACATGTAAAATGTATGGGATTACCTGTCATGGGGGGAGGGAGTGGAGGGAGGGAGGGAGGGGATAATTTGGAAAAATGAATACAAGGGATAATATTATAAAAAATAAATAATTAAAAAAAAAAAAAAAGAATCTCCCTCAGTACTGTATTCCTTTTGTTGTTTCTTGAATGTTTTTAGTTTGTCCTCTGATGAGAATTTTGAACTATGATTCTGAGTAGGTCATAGTGTCAGAATTAGAAAGGATCTTAGAGGGTCACCTAGTTCAAATATATTGGGTACTAACTAGTTAAATGGCCCAAAGCAGAGCACTTAACCTCCATATTCCTCTATTTTCATATCTATAAAATGACTCAATGGCCTCTATCAGCTTCCATTTATAGTTCTTTTTTCTTTTCTTTTCTTTTCTTTTCTCTTTTTTAACTCTGAATACTGCTGGAAAATCTCTTTAGCTTTTTATCACTGCCTCCCTTAATCTATTCTCTCTCTTATCACCTTTTTCCCTTTCTCTTAACCCCTTCCCTTTCCACTTCCCTGTTGGATAAAATGAATACTTATACTCAACTGCATGAATGTATAGTATTCCCTCTTGGAATTAATTCAAATCACAATGGGTTTCAAACTCAGCCCACCATTTTCCTCTGCATTGTAAAAAGTCTTTCTCATAAATTTATTTTACATGAGATAATTTCCCCAAATCTTCCTCTCAGTTGCGTCTTCTTCCAGTGCATCCCTCTTTCTCACTTTTCCATTTTTTGAGACCATACCAACATAATATATTCATACCCATTTCCCCTTTATATAGACTCTAATTTTTTTCTAATAATGATAAAGTGCTTGAATTATGTGTATTATCTTTCCATATGGGAATGTACATAACTTAATTTTTATGATTTCTCTTTCAAGTTAGCCTTGTTATGATTCTCTTGAGTCTTGTGTTTTGAGTATAAAATTTTCTATGCAACCCTGGTTTTTTCATCAAGCATGTTTGAAAATCCTTTACTTTATTAAATACCTACTTTTTTGCTAGGTAGATTATGTTTTTATTATAATCCTAGCTTCTTTACTCCAGAATATATTCCAAACCTCTCACTCCTTTATAGTGGTAGCTGCTAAGTCTTGCGCTATCCTGATTGTGGTACAATGGTTTTGAATTGTTTCTTTTTGGCTGCTGACAGTATTTTCTCCTTAATTTAGGTTTGGCAATTTAGCTATAATATTTCTGGGCAGTTTTATTTGAACATCTCTTTCAGGAGGTGATTGGTATATTCTTTCACCTTTTACTTTACTCTCTGATTCTATTATATCTGATAGAAGTATATTATATAAAGCAATTTTCCTTAATCATTTTTTCTTGAAATTTGATATCTAAGGGGTTTTTTTGGCATAAAAAAGCTTTTATTTTGATTGAAAGGGCAGAAGATCCAAAAGTATGATACTTATAAACAAAATGGAAAACACACACACACACACACACACACACACACACACACACACACACACACACACAAAACACTCAAAGTAGTTCCCCAAAATGTCATTCTTATTTTTAAAACTAAGATAATGAATTTATCTGAACTTTTTTGATACCTTCATTTAACAGACGAGGAGACTAAACTGTTAGGGTGATACCATACTGTAGGGAGCTATGTTCTGCAGGCACAGGAAGATTAAGTGACTTATTTGACTGTTTAGGAAATATCAAAACCAGATTACAAATTCAAGTCCTCAGACTCCAAATCAAGAATCCTCCTTCACTATTTCTTACTGAGTAGTGTTTAAACTCAACTGCCCATCAGTCAATCACATTTCAAAATGGCAATGTCATAATTTCCCAGCCTCATCTCATATATTCTATTTATTCATTTTGTGTCCTAGCTATGCTTCTGATATTTTTGACTCCTCCTGCCTCCATGTCAAAGCTAGAACCATTAATGATTAGAATGCCTTCTCTCCCTTTTAATATTGCTTTTCTTTCTATACTTCAAAGTGCAACTTAAAACCCCTTTCTCAATGAAATCTCCAGATCCCCAATCAATAAAGACCTTCCCCTTTAGATTCTACAAACTATCTTAGCTTGTGTTTCTCTAAAATACTATCCCATTATTATATATTACAGATACTAATGTATCTATTTTTTCTTCTACTCCGTGACAGCTCAATGACATCTTATCTAATGTTGTCAAATTGAATTCGACAATATCATCTTCGAGTACATGTGTTGCTGCATTTTGTAGCAGTAATTTACAATGAGAAGTCTAAGGATTGTGGATAGAGAAACCTGCCTAGTCAAGAAGTCCTGGGTTCAAATCCCTCCTCATATATCAGTTGTTACTATAGGAAAATCACTTGCCTTAGAGCTTTCCCAAGCAACACTCTACATTGTGGAATAGTTACCAATATGTATTTTTATTTCTTTTTTTTAATTAATTTTTATAATTATAACATTTTCTTTGACAGTACATATTCATAGGTAATTTTTTTTTTTAACAACATTATCCCTTATACTCCCTTCTCTTCCGAATTTTTCCCCTCCTTCCCTCCACCCCCTCCCCTAGATGGCAGGCATTCCCATACATATTAAATATCTTATAGTATATCCTAGGTCAATATGTATTTTTCTAGATAAAAGATGTGTGTACTAGAAACAGCTCAAATAGACTTGCAAAGTTCAATTGCTAAATTTTCAGTGCGAGCATTTTGTTGTTCCAGTCATGTATGATTTTTCTTAATCACAGTTTTCAAGTAGTCTAGTAATTCTTTGACCTTTTTTTTTTTTCTAGGTCAGTTGTTCTTTAAATGAAATACATCATGTTGTCTTCTATTTTTCAGTCTTTTGACATTGTTTTATTGTTCTTCAAACCATTTGACCAATCTAATTATTGAGGAGTTATTTTCTTCAATGAATTAACAAGCTGTTAATTCTTTTTATTATTTTCTTGTATTCTCTCATTCCTGTTCCCAATTTTTCCTTTACCACTCTTATTTGATTTTTAAAATCATATTTACTTTTTCTAGGAATTCTTGTTCAGCTTGTTTGAGGTTTTGCTTGTAGATGTTTTCAAGTCATTGTCCTCTTCTGGGTTTGTATCTTAAACTTTGTCATCATTTTTTTGTAATTGTTATTTGCTCATTTTACCAGCCTCTGTTGTGAGATCATAATGATCCCAGATAACTCTGAAGGATTATGATGAAAATGTTAGCCATTCCCAGAGAAAGAACTGATAGTGTTTGAAAACAAATCAAAACTTATCTTTTTTTTCAACTTTATTTTTCTTGGATTATTTTTTGATCTGTGATTTCTTTTATAACACGACTACTATGGAAACATGTTTTGCAGTGCTACATATGTCCAAATGTCCAGAAAACTATTTGTCCCCTATCTGTTATAGAGATTTCCAAGATCATATAAGTTGGATTAACCATAGTAGGGTACCTTGACCTTGACCTTGACATTGGGG